>NW_027195072.1:240000-280000 GCF_038502225.1 Cherax quadricarinatus
AGCCAAGGAGACATCAAAACAAAGCCAGGGAGACGTCACCAAAGCCAAGGAGACGTCAAACAAGGCAGACGTCGCCAGAATGAGTTATACCCACGCAGATAACAAGCCAAGATAACGCGCTATCATTCCTGATAACTGACCCAAACAACAGGCGGGTAATTGACTCTAGTGAGACATAATTATTCTAAACGAATGTAGTACACGATAATTAAGGTAATCAGGATAATTAGAGTAATCTGTTACATTTCTTGGGAGGCAGGAGTTACAGAGAGGTTGATGAGTCACAGAGAGGTTCATGAGTTACAGTAAGGTTTATGAGTCAGAGTGGGGTGGATGAGTCACAATGAGGCTGATGAGTCACAGTGAGGTTAATGAGTCACAGAGAGGTTGAAGAGTTACAGTGAGGTTGATGAGTCACAGTGAGGCTGATGAGTCACAGTGAGGCTGATGAGTCACAATGAGGCTGATGAGTCACAGAGAGGTTCATGAGTCAGTGAGGTTGATGAGTCACAGAGAGGTTGATGAGCCACAGTGAGGTTGATGAGTCACAGAGAAGTTGATGAGTCACAGAGAGGTTGATAAGTCACAGTGAGGTTGATGAGTCACAATGAGGTTGGTAAGTCACAGTGAGGTTGATGACTCACAGAGAAGTTGATGAGTCACAGCGAGGTTGGTGAGTCACAGAGAGGTTGATGAGTCACAGAGAGGTTGATGAGTCACAGAGAGGTTGATGACTCACAGAGAAGTTGATGAGTCACAGCGAGGTTGGTGAGTCACAGTGAGGCTGATGAATCACAGTGAGGTTGATGAGTCACAGAGAGGTTGATAAGTCACAGTGAGGTTGATGAGTCACAATGAGGTTGGTAAGTCACAGTGAGGTTGATGACTCACAGAGAAGTTGATGAGTCACAGCGAGGTTGGTGAGTCACAGAGAGGTTGATGAGTCACAGAGAGGTTGATGAGTCACAGAGAGGTTGATGACTCACAGAGAAGTTGATGAGTCACAGAGAGGTTGATGAGTCACAGAGAGGTTGATGAGTCACAGAGAGGTTGATGAGTCACAGTGAGGTTGATGAGTCACAGCGAGGTTGATGAGTCACAGCGAGATTGATGAGTCACAGAGAGGTTGATGAGTCACAGAGAGGTTGATGAGTCACAGCGAGGTTGATGAGTCACAGTGAGGTTGATGACTCACAGAGAGGTTGATGAGTCACAGTGAGGTTGATGACTCACAGAGAAGTTGATGAGTCACAGCGAGGTTGATGAGTCACAGTGAGGTTGATGACTCACAGAGACGTTGATGAGTCACAGCGAGGTTGGTGAGTCACAGAGAGGTTGATGAGTCACAGAGAGGTTGATGAGTCACAGCGAGGTTGATGAGTCACAGAGAGGTTGATGAGTCACAGAGAGGTTGATGAGCCACAGTGAGGTTGATGAGTCACAGTGAGGCTGATGAATCACAGTGAGGTTGATGAGTCACAGAGAGGTTGATAAGTCACAGTGAGGTTGATGAGTCACAATGAGGTTGGTAAGTCACAGTGAGGTTGATGACTCACAGAGAAGTTGATGAGTCACAGCGAGGTTGGTGAGTCACAGAGAGGTTGATGAGTCACAGAGAGGTTGATGAGTCACAGAGAGGTTGATGACTCACAGAGAAGTTGATGAGTCACAGAGAGGTTGATGAGTCACAGAGAGGTTGATGAGTCACAGAGAGGTTGATGAGTCACAGTGAGGTTGATGAGTCACAGCGAGGTTGATGAGTCACAGCGAGATTGATGAGTCACAGAGAGGTTGATGAGTCACAGAGAGGTTGATGAGTCACAGCGAGGTTGATGAGTCACAGTGAGGTTCATGACTCACAGAGAGGTTGATGAGTCACAGTGAGGTTGATGACTCACAGAGAAGTTGATGAGTCACAGCGAGGTTGATGAGTCACAGTGAGGTTGATGACTCACAGAGACGTTGATGAGTCACAGCGAGGTTGGTGAGTCACAGAGAGGTTGATGAGTCACAGAGAGGTTGATGAGTCACAGCGAGGTTGATGAGTCACAGAGAGGTTGATGAGTCACAGAGAGGTTGATGAGTCACAGTGAGGTTGATGAGTCACAGTGAGGTTGATGAGTCACAGCAAGGTTGATGAGTCACAGCGAGATTGATGAGTCACAGAGAGGTTGATGAGTCACAGAGAGGTTGATGAGTCACAGCGAGGTTGATGAGTCACAGAGAGGTTGATGAGTCACAGTGAGGTTGATGAGTCACAGTGAGGTTGATGAGTCACAGTGAGGTTGATGAGTCACAGCGAGGTTGATGAGTCACAGCGAGATTGATGAGTCACAGTGAGGTTGATGAGTCACAGAGAGATTGATGAGTCACAGAGAGGTTGATGAGTCACAGTGAGGTTGATGAGTCACAGTGAGGTTGATGAGTCACAGTGAGGTTGATGAGTCACAGCGAGATTGATGAGTCACAGAGAGGTTGATGAGTCACAGAGAGGTTGATGAGTCACAGCGAGGTTGATGAGTCACAGAGAGGTTGATGAGTCACAGTGAGGTTGATGAGTCACAGTGAGGTTGATGAGTCACAGTGAGGTTGATGAGTCACAGAGAGGTTGATGAGTCACAGAGAGATTGATGAGTCACAGAGGTTGATGAGTCACAGAGAGGTTGATGAGTCACAGAGAGATTGATGAGTCACAGAGAGGTTGATGAGTCACAGAGAGGTTGATGAGTCACAGAGAGATTGATGAGTCACAGAGAGGTTGATGAGTCACAGAGAGGTTGATGAGACACAGAGAGGTTGATGAGTCACAGAGAGGTTGATGAGTCACAGAGAGGTTGATGAGTCACAGAGAGGTTGATGAGTCACAGAGAGGTTGATGAGTCACAGAGAGGTTGATGAGTCACAGAGAGGTTGATGAGTCACAGAGAGGTTGATGAGTCACAGAGAGGTTGATGAGTCACAGAGAGGTTGATGAGTCACAGAGAGGTTGATGAGTCACAGAGAGGTTGATGAGTCACAGAGAGGTTGATGAGTCACAGAGAGGTTGATGAGTCACAGAGAGGTTGATGAGTCACAGAGAGGTTGATGAGTCACAGAGAGGTTGATGAGTCACAGAGAGGTTGATGAGTCACAGAGAGGTTGATGAGTCACAGAGAGGTTGATGAGTCACAGAGAGGTTGATGAGTCACAGAGAGGTTGATGAGTCACAGAGAGGTTGATGAGTCACAGAGAGGTTGATGAGTCACAGAGAGGTCGAAATACACAGTGTGTGTCCATGGTAAGGTTTTTACGAGTTAACATGAAAAATGTGGTCACAGACTGGGTCACGGCCTAGTCACAGACTGGGTCACGGCCTAGTCACAGACTGGGTCACGGCCTAGTCACAGACTGGGTCACTGCCAAGTCACAGACTGGGTCACGGCCTAGTCACAGACTGGGCCACGGCCTAGTCACAGACTGGGTCACGGCCTAGTCACAGACTGGGTCACGGCCTAGTCACAGACTGGGCCACGGCCTAGTCACAGACTGGGTCACGGCCTAGTCACAGACTGGGTCACGGCCTAGTCACAGACTGGGCCACGGCCTAGTCACAGACTGGGTCACGGCCTAGTCACAGACTGGGTCACGGCCTAGTCACAGACTGGGTCACGGCCTAGTCACAGACTGGGTCACGGCCTAGTCACAGACTGGGTCACGGCCTAGTCACAGACTGGGTCACGGGGGCGTTGACCCCTGAAACCCTCTCCAGGCATACTCCAGGTAAATCATACCGTCCAACACGTTCACTGACGAGGTTTCGCCACATCCTCGATCATTAGCATGTTTCGACCCCCATGGCTGACCCAGTGTTACTTGATGGTTTTATACTCGTAAGTGTTAGTTCTTTTTAAATTGTTCCAGAAACTTTATTGTTCCAGCCACGGTGTCGTTCCAGCCACGGTGTTGTTCCAGCCACGGACTTGTTCCAGCCACGGTGTTGTTCCAGCCACGGTGTTGTTCCAGCCACGGAGTTGTTCCAGCCACGGTGTTCTTCCAGCCACGGTGTTGTTCCAGCCACGGTGTTCTTCCAGCCACGGTGTTGTTCCAGCCACGGTGTTCTTCCAGCCACGGTGTTGTTCCAGCCACGGTGTTGTTCCAGCCACGGAGTTGTTCCAGTCACGGTGTTGTTCCAGCCACGGTGTTGTTCCAGCCACGGTGTTGTTCCAGCCACGGTGTTCCAGCCACGGTGTTGTTCCAGCCACGGTGTTGTTCCAGCCACGGAGTTGTTCCAGCCACGGTGTTCTTCCAGCCACGGTGTTGTTCCAGCCACGGTGTTGTTCCAGCCACGGTGTTCCAGCCACGGTGTTGTTTCAGCTACGGTGTTCTTCCAGCCACGGTGTTGTTCCAGCCACGGTGTTCTTCCAGCCACGGTGTTCTTCCAGCCACGGTGTTCTTCCAGCCACGGTGTTCTTCCAGCCACGGTGTTCTTCCAGCCACGGTGTTCTTCCAGCCACGGTGTTGTTCCAGCCACGGTGTTCTTCTAGCCACGGTGTTCTTCCAGCCACGGTGTTCTTCCAGCCACGGTGTTCTTCCAGCCACGGTGTTCTTCCAGCCACGGTATTGTTCCAGCCACGGTGTTCTTCCAGCCACGGTGCTGTTCCAGCCACGGAGTTTTCCAGCCACGGTGTAGTTCTAGCCACGGTGTTGTTCCAGCCACGGCGTTGTCCCAGCTACGATGCTGTTCCAACCACGGTGTTGTTCCAGCTACGGAGATGTTCCAGCCACGGTGTTGTTCTAGCCACGGTGTTGTTCCAGCTACGGTGTTGTCTCAGCCACGGTGTTGTTCCAGCTACGGAGATGTTCCAGCCACGGTGTTGTTCTAGCCACGGTGTTGTTCCAGCTACGGTGTTGTCTCAGCCACGGTGTTGTTCCAGCCACGGTGTTGTTTCAGCCACGGTGTTATTCCAGCCGCGGTGTTGTTCCAACCACGGTGTTGTTCCAGCCACGGTGTTGTCCCAGCCACGGTGTTATTCCAGCAACTGCGTTGCTCCAGCCACGCTGTTGTTCCAGCCACGGTGCTGTTCCAGCCACGGTGTTGTTCCAGCCACGGTGTTGTTCCAGTCACGGTGTTGTTCCAGCCACGGTGTTGTTCCAGCCACGCTGTTATTCCAGCCACGGTGTTGTCTCAGCCACGGTGTTTTTCCAGCCACGGTGTTGTTCCAGCCACGGTGTTGTTCCAGCCACGGTGTTGTTCCAGTCACGGTGTAGTTTCAGCAACGGTGTTGTTCCAGCCACGGTGTTGTTCCAGCCACGGTGTTTTTCTAGCCACGGTGTTGTTCCAGCCACGGTGTTTTTCTAGCCACGGTGTTGTTCCAGCCACGGTGTTTTTCTAGCCACGGTGTTGTTCTAGCCACGGTGTTGTTCCAGCCACGGTGTTTTTCTAGCCACGGTGTTGTTCTAGCCACGGTGTTGTTCTAGCCACGGTCTCTTTCCAGCCACGGTCTTGTTCCAGCCACGGTCTTGTCCCAGCCACGGTCTTGTTCCAGCTACGGTCTTGTTCCAGCAACGGTCTTCTTCCAGCAACTGTCTTGTTCCAGCCACGTTGTTGTTCCAGCAACGGTGTCGTTCCAGCCACGGTGCTGTTCCATCCACGGTGTTGTTCCAGTCACGGTGTTGTTCCAGCCACGGTGTTGTCCCAGCCACGGTGTTATTCCAGCCACGGTGTTGTCCCAGCCACGGTGTTGTTCCAGCCACTGTGTTTTTCCAGCCACGGTGTTGTTCCAGCCACGGTGTTGTTCCAGCCACGGTGTTGTTCCAGCCACGGTGTTGTTCCAGCCACGGTGTTGTTCCAGTCACGTTATTGTTCCAGTTAAGGTACTGTTTGACCCATGGTGTTGTTCTTAACGAAGAAGAAGAGAGATTGTGGTCATTCAAGGTGACTTCAGTAGTGTCAGTCTGAGCTGAGAGACTTCAGTTGTGTCAGTCTGAGCTGAGAGACTTCAGTTGTGTCAGTTTGAGCTGAGAGACTTCAGTTGTGTCAGTCTGAGCTGAGAGACTTCAGTTGTGTCAGTCTGAGCTGAGAGACTTCAGTAGTGTCAGTCTGAGCTGAGAGACTTCAGTTGTGTCAGTTTGAGCTGAGAGACTTCAGTTGTGTCAGTCTGAGCTGAGAGACTTCAGTAGTGTCAGTCTGAGCTGAGAGACTTCAGTAGTGTCAGTCTGAGCTGAGAGACTTCAGTAGTGTCAGTCTGAGCTGGGTGACTTCAGTAGTGTCAGTCTGAGCTGAGAGACTTCAGTAGTGTCAGTCTGAGCTGAGAGACTTCAGTAGTGTCAGTCTGAGCTGAGAGACTTCAGTAGTGTCAGTTTGAGCTGAGAAACTTCACTTGTGTCAGTTTGAGCTGAGAGACTTCAGTTGTGTCAGTCTGAGCTGAGAAACTTCAGTAGTATCAGTCTGAGCTGGGTGACTTCAGTAGTGTCAGTCTGAGCTGGGTGACTTCAGTAGTGTCAGTCTGAACTGGGTGACTTCAGTAGTGTCAGTCTGAGCTGGGTGACTTCAGTAGTGTCAGTCTGAGCTGGGTGACTTCAGAACTGTGAACCTGAGCTGGGTGACTTCAGTAGTGTCAGTCTGAGCTGTGTGATTTCAGTAGTGTCAGTCTGAGCTGGGTGACTTCAGTAGTGTCAGTCTGAACTGGGTGACTTCGGAAGTGTCAACCTGAGCTGGGTGACTTCAGTAGTGTCAGTATAAGCTGGGTGACTTCAGTAGTGTCAGTCTGAGCTGGGTGACTTCAGTAGTGTCAGTCTGAGCTGTGTGATTTCAGTAGTGTCAGTCTGAGCTGGGTGACTTCAGTAGTGTCAGTCTGAGCTGGGTGACTTCAGTAGTGTCAGTCTGAACTGGGTGACTTCAGAAGTGTCAACCTGAGCTGGGTGACTTCAGTAGTGTCAGTATAAGCTGGGTGACTTCAGTAGTGTCAATCTGAGCTGGGTGACTTCAGTAGTGTAAGTATAAGCTGGGTGACTTCAGTAGTGTCAGTCTGAGCTGGGTGACTTCAGTAGTGTCAGTCTGAACTGGGTGACTTCTGTAGTGTCAGTCTGAGCTGGGTGACTTCAGTAGTGTCAGTCTGAACTGGGTGACTTCAGTAGTGTCAGTCTGAGCTGGGTGACTTCAGTAGTGTCAGTCTGAGCTGGGTGACTTCAGAAGTGTGAACCTGAGCTGGGTGACTTCAGTAGTGTCAGTCTGAGCTGTGTGATATCAGTAGTGTCAGTCTGAGCTGGGTGACTTCAGTAGTGTCAGTCTGAGCTGGGTGACTTCAGTAGTGTCAGTCTGAACTGGGTGACTTCGGAAGTGTCAACCTGAGCTGGGTGACTTCAGTAGTGTCAGCCACGGTGTTGTTCTAGCCACGGTGTTGTTCCAGCTACGGTGTTGTCTCAGCCACGGTGTTGTTCCAGCTACGGAGATGTTCCAGCCACGGTGTTGTTCTAGCCACGGTGTTGTTCCAGCTACGGTGTTGTCTCAGCCACGGTGTTGTTCCAGCCACGGTGTTGTTTCAGCGACGGTGTTATTCCAGCCGCGGTGTTGTTCCAACCACGGTGTTGTTCCAGCCAGGGTGTTGTCCCAGCCACGGTGTTATTCCAGCAACTGCGTTGCTCCAGCCACGCTGTTGTTCCAGCCACGGTGCTGTTCCAGCCACGGTGTTGTTCCAGCCACGGTGTTTTTCCAGTCACGGTGTTGTTCCAGCCACGGTGTTGTTCCAGCCACGCTGTTATTCCAGCCACGGTGTTGTCTCAGCCACGGTGTTTTTCCAGCCACGGTGTTGTTCCAGCCACGGTGTTGTTCCAGCCACGGTGTTGTTCCAGTCACGGTGTAGTTTCAGCAACGGTGTTGTTCCAGCCACGGTGTTGTTCCAGCCACGGTGTTTTTCTAGCCACGGTGTTGTTCCAGCCACGGTGTTTTTCTAGCCACGGTGTTGTTCCAGCCACGGTGTTTTTCTAGCCACGGTGTTGTTCTAGCCACGGTGTTGTTCTAGCCACGGTGTTGTTCTAGCCACGGTGTTGTTCTAGCCACGGTCTTTTTCCAGCCACGGTCTTTTTCCAGCCACGGTCTTGTTCCAGCCACGGTCTTGTCCCAGCCACGGTCTTGTTCCAGCCACGGTCTTGTTCCAGCCACGGTCTTCTTACAGCAACTGTCTTGTTCCAGCCACGTTGTTGTTCCAGCAACGGTGTCGTTCCAGCCACGGTGCTGTTCCATCCACGGTGTTGTTCCAGTCACGGTGTTGTTCCAGCCACGGTGTTGTCCCAGCCACGGTGTTATTCCAGCCACGGTGTTGTTCCAGCCACGGTGTTGTTCCAGCCACTGTGTTTTTCCAGCCACGGTGTTGTTCCAGCCACGGTGTTGTTCCAGCCACGGTGTTGTTCCAGCCACGGTGTTGTTCCAGTCACGTTATTGTTCCAGTTAAGGTACTGTTTGACCCATGGTGTTGTTCTTAACGAAGAAGAAGAGAGATTGTGGTCATTCAAGGTGACTTCAGTAGTGTCAGTCTGAGCTGAGAGACTTCAGTTGTGTCAGTCTGAGCTGAGAGACTTCAGTTGTGTCAGTCTGAGCTGAGAGACTTCAGTTGTGTCAGTCTGAGCTGAGAGACTTCAGTTGTGTCAGTCTGAGCTGAGAGACTTCAGTAGTGTCAGTCTGAGCTGAGAGACTTCAGTTGTGTCAGTTTGAGCTGAGAGACTTCAGTTGTGTCAGTCTGAGCTGAGAGACTTCAGTAGTGTCAGTCTGAGCTGAGAGACTTCAGTAGTGTCAGTCTGAGCTGAGAGACTTCAGTAGTGTCAGTCTGAGCTGAGAGACTTCAGTAGTGTCAGTCTGAGCTGGGTGACTTCAGTAGTGTCAGTCTGAGCTGAGAGACTTCAGTAGTGTCAGTCTGAGCTGAGAGACTTCAGTAGTGTCAGTCTGAGATGAGACACTTCAGTAGTGTCAGTCTGAGCTGAGAGACTTCAGTAGTGTCAGTTTGAGCTGAGAAACTTCAGTTGTGTCAGTTTGAGCTGAGAGACTTCAGTTGTGTCAGTCTGAGCTGAGAAACTTCAGTTGTGTCAGTTTGAGCTGAGAAACTTCAGTTGTGTCAGTCTGAGCTGAGAAACTTCAGTTGTGTCAGTCTGAGCTGAGAAACTTCAGTTGTGTCAGTTTGAGCTGAGAGACTTCAGTTGTGTCAGTCTGAGCTGAGAGACTTCAGTTGTGTCAGTTTGAGCTGAGAGACTTCAGTTGTGTCAGTTTGAACTGAGAAACTTCAGTTGTGTCAGTTTGAGCTGAGAGTCTTCAGTTGTGTCAGTCTGAGCTGAGAGACTTCAGTTGTGTCAGTTTGAGCTGAGAGACTTCAGTTGTGTCAGTTTGAGCTGAGAAACTTCAGTAGTGTCAGTTTGAGCTGAGAGACTTCAGTTGTGTCAGTTTGAGCTGAGAGACTTCAGTTGTGTCAGTTTGAGCTGAGAAACTTCAGTTGTGTCAGTTTGAGCTGAGAGACTTCAGTTGTGTCAGTCTGAGCTGAGAGACTTCAGTAGTGTCAGTCTGAGCTGAGAAACTTCAGTTGTGTCAGTTTGAGCTGAGAAACTTCAGTTGTGTCAGTCTGAGCTGAGAGACTTCAGTAGTGTCAGTCTGAGCTGAGAAACTACAGTTGTGTCAGTTTGAGCTGAGAAACTTCAGTTGTGTCAGTCTGAGCTGAGAAACTTCAGTTGTGTCAGTCTGAGCTGAGAAACTTCAGTTGTGTCAGTTTGAGCTGAGAGACTTCAGTAGTGTCAGTCTGAGCTGAGAGACTTCAGTTGTGTCAGTCTGAGCTGAGAGACTTCAGTAGTGTCAGTCTGAGCTGAGAGACTTCAGTAGTGTCAGTCTGAGCTGAGAGACTTCAGTAGTGTCAGTCTGAGCTGAGAGACTTCAGTAGTGTCAGTCTGAGCTGAGACTTCAGTTGTGTCAGTTTGAGCTGAGAGACTTCAGTTGTGTCAGTTTGAGCTGGGAGACTTCAGTAGTGTCAGTCTGAGCTGAGAGACTTCAGTTGTGTCAGTTTGAGCTGGGTGACTTCAGTAGTGTCATTCTGAGCTGGGTGACTTCAGTAGTGTCAGTCTGAGCTGGGTGACTTCAGTAGTGTCAGTCTGAGCTGGATGACTTCAGTAGTGTCAGTTTGAGCTGGGTGACTTCAGTAGTGTCAGTCTGAGCTGGGTGACTTCAGTAGTGTCAGTCTGAACTGGGTGACTTCAGTAGTGTCAGTCTGAGCTGGGTGACTTCAGTAGTGTCAGTCTGAGCTGGGTGACTTCAGAAGTGTGAACCTGAGCTGGGTGACTTCAGTAGTGTCAGTCTGAGCTGTGTGATTTCAGTAGTGTCAGTCTGAGCTGGGTGACTTCAGTAGTGTCAGTCTGAGCTGGGTGACTTCAGTAGTGTCAGTCTGAACTGGGTGACTTCGGAAGTGTCAACCTGAGCTGGGTGACTTCAGTAGTGTCAGTATAAGCTGGGTGACTTCAGTAGTGTCAGTCTGAGCTGGGTGACTTCAGTAGTGTCAGTCTGAGCTGTGTGATTTCAGTAGTGTCAGTCTGAGCTGGGTGACTTCAGTAGTGTCAGTCTGAGCTGGGTGACTTCAGTAGTGTCAGTCTGAACTGGGTGACTTCAGAAGTGTCAACCTGAGCTGGGTGACTTCAGTAGTGTCAGTATAAGCTGGGTGACTTCAGTAGTGTCAGTCTGAGCTGGGTGACTTCAGTAGTGTAAGTATAAGCTGGGTGACTTCAGTAGTGTCAGTCTGAGCTGGGTGACTTCAGTAGTGTCAGTCTGAACTGGGTGACTTCTGTAGTGTCAGTCTGAGCTGGGTGACTTCAGTAGTGTTAGTCTGAGCTGGGTGACTTCAGTAGTGTCAGTCTGAGCTGGGTGACTTCAGTAGTGTTAGTCTGAGCTGGGTGACTTCAGCAATGTCAGTCTGAGCTGGGTGACTTCAGAAGTGTGAACCTGAGCTGGGTGACTTCAGTAGTGTCAGTCTGAGCTGGGTGACTTCAGTAATGTCAGTCTGAGCTGGGTGACTTCAGTAGTGTCAGTCTGAGCTGGGTGACTTCAGTAGTGTCAGTCTGAGCTGGGTGACTTCAGAAGTGTGAACCTGAGCTGGGTGACTTCAGTAGTGTCAGTATAAGCTGGGTGACTTCAGTAGTGTCAGTCTGAGCTGGGTGACTTCAGAAGTGTGAACCTGAGCTGGGTGACTTCAGTAGTGTCAGTATAAGCTGGGTGACTTCAGTAGTGTCAGTCTGAGCTGGGTGACTTCAGTAGTGTCAACCTGAGCTGGAAGACTTCAGTAGTGTCAACCTGAGCTGGGAGACTTCAGTAGTGTCAACCTGAGCTTGGAGACTTCAGTAGTGTCAACCTGAGCTGGGAGACTTCAGTAGTGTCAACCTGAGCTGGGAGACTTCAGTAGTGTCAACCTGAGCTGGGAGACTTCAGTAGTGTCAACCTGAGCTGGGAGACTTCAGTAGTGTCAACCTGAGCTGGAAGACTTCAGTAGTGTCAACCTGAGCTGGGAGACTTCAGTAGTGTCAACCTGCGCTGAGAGACTTCAGTTGTGTCAGTTTGAGCTGAGAGACTTCAGTTGTGTCAGTCTGAGCTGAGAGACTTCAGTAGTGTCAGTCTGAGCTGAGAGACTTCAGTAGTGTCAGTCTGAGCTGAGAGACTTCAGTAGTGTCAGTCTGAGCTGAGAGACTTCAGTTGTGTCAGTCTGAGCTGAGAGACTTCAGTAGTGTCAGTCTGAGCTGAGAGACTTCAGTAGTGTCAGTCTGAGCTGAGAGACTTCAGTAGTGTCAGTCTGAGCTGAGAGACTTCAGTAGTGTCAGTCTGAGCTGAGAGACTTCAGTTGTGTCAGTTTGAGCTGAGAGACTTCAGTTGTGTCAGTTTGAGCTGGGAGACTTCAGTAGTGTCAGTCTGAGCTGAGAGACTTCAGTTGTGTCAGTTTGAGCTGGGAGACTTCAGTAGTGTCAGTCTGAGCTGAGAGACTTCAGTTGTGTCAGTTTGAGCTGGGTGACTTCAGTAGTGTCAGTCTGAGCTGGGTGACTTCAGTAGTGTCAGTCTGAGCTGGGTGACTTCAGTAGTGTCAGTCTGAGCTAGGTGACTTCAGTAGTGTCAGTTTGAGCTGGGTGACTTCAGTAGTGTCAGTCTGAGCTGGGTGACTTCAGTAGTGTCAGTCTGAACTGGGTGACTTCAGTAGTGTCAGTCTGAGCTGGGTGACTTCAGTAGTGTCAGTCTGAGCTGGGAGACTTCAGTAGTGTCAGTCTGAGCTGGGTGACTTCAGAAGTGTGAACCTGAGCTGGGTGACTTCAGTAGTGTCAGTCTGAGCTGGGTGACTTCAGTAGTGTCAGTCTGAGCTGGGTGACTTCAGTAGTGTCAGTCTGAGCTGGGTGACTTCAGTAGTGTCAGTCTGAGCTGGGTGACTTCAGTAGTGTCAGTCTGAGCTGGGTGACTTCAGTAGTGTCAGTCTGAGCTGGGTGACTTCAGTAGTGTCAGTCTGAGCTGGGTGACTTCAGTAGCGTCAGTCTGAGCTGGGTGACTTCAGTAGCGTCAGTCTGAGCTGGGTGACTTCAGTAGTGTCAGTCTGAGCTGGTAGACTTCACTAGTGTCAGTCTGAACTGGGTGACTTCAGAAGTGTCAACCTGAGGTGGGAGACTTCAGTAGTGTCAACCTGAGCTGGGAGACTTCAGTAGTGTCAACCTGAGCTGGGAGACTTCAGTAGTGTCAACCTGAGCTGGGAGACTTCAGTAGTGTCAACCTGAGCTGGGAGACTTCAGTAGTGTCAACCTGAGCTGGAAGACTTCAGTAGTGTCAACCTGAGCTGGAAGACTTCAGTAGTGTCAACCTGAGCTGGGAGACTTCAGTAGTGTCAGCCTGAGCTGGGAGGCTTCAGTAGTGTCAACCTGAGCTGGGAGACTTCAGTAGTGTCAACCTGAGCTGGGAGACTTCAGTAGTGTCAACCTGAGCTGGAAGACTTCAGTAGTGTCAACCTGAGCTGAGAGACTTCAGTAGTGTCAACCTGAGCTGAGAGACTTCAGTAGTGTCAACCTGAGCTGGGAGACTTCAGTAGTGTCAACCTGAGCTGGGAGACTTCAGTAGTGTCAACCTGAGCTGGAAGACTTCAGTAGTGTCAACCTGAGCTGAGAGACTTCAGTAGTGTCAACCTGAGCTGGGAGACTTCAGTTGTGTCAGCCTGAGCTGGGAGACTTCAGTAGTGTCAACCTGAGCTGGGAGACTTCAGTAGTGTCAACCTGAGCTGGGAGACTTCAGTTGTATCAGCCTGAGCTGGGAGACTTCAGTAGTGTCAACCTGAGCTGGGAGACTTCAGTAGTGTCAACCTGAGCTGGGAGACTTCAGTAGTGTCAACCTGAGCTGGGAGACTTCAGTAGTGTCAACCTGAGCTGGGAGACTTCAGTAGTGTCAACCTGAGCTGGGAGACTTCAGTTGTGTCAACCTGAGCTGGGAGACTTCAGTAGTGTCAACCTGAGCTGGGAGACTTCAGTAGTGTCAACCTGAGCTGGGAGACTTCAGTAGTGTCAACCTGAGCTGGGAGACTTCAGTAGTGTCAACCTGAGCTGGGAGGCTTCAGTAGTGTTAGCCTGAGCTGGGAGGCTTCAGTAGTGTCAACCTGAGCTGGGAGGCTTCAGTAGTGTCAACCTGAGCTGGGAGACTTCAGTGGTGTCAACCTGAGCTGGGAGACTTCAGTAGTGTCAACCTGAGCTGGGAGACTTCAGTAGTTGATAAATTAGACACGTGCAACACTCAGTTATCTTTATCTTTATTCAGGAAACGTTTCTCCACACAGTCCATACAAAGGAGAACGGGGAAGAACAGGAGGAGTCTAATTTATCAACTTGTCGGTTCTCTGAACCATTCATCTACATTCCTGTCTGACACAGCAACATCTTGGGATCTTAATACAGGGAATTCTTCACTTGCCTAACCCTTGGGCACGACCTACTTCCACATTGGACAAATGTGACACCACCTACGACTGCTGCACCTCTCCTGCCTACGGTATATAAGCTACTTCTCCGCTCATATGCTGTATTCTTTTCAAGATTGATGGACTGACCACATCGACTCAAGGCTGAGGGACTGATTGCCTCATTCTCCTCCTGTTCTTCAAGATTCTCCTTTGTATGGACTGATGAACCCAAGTGTTGAACAGGAGGAGTCTAATTTATCAACATGTCGGTTCTCTGAACCATTCATCTACACACTTCAGTAGTGTCAACCTGAGCTGGCAGATTTCAGTAAGACAATGAAGATATAGTCAAGTATTCCAGTAAAGGATTATCGGCTAAGACAGCTTCAAAAGTTTGCTTCCAGCATAGCTGGAGTTACTATCGCTTGGGAATTATCATCTCTCAGGACAACCTGCCACATACAGAACAGAAATTGACAAGAGTTCCGTAGGTGACCTGAATGATTATATGTTCCAGCCACGGTGTTGTTCCAGCCACGGTGTTGTTCCAGCCACGGTGTTGTTCCAGCCACGGTGTTGTTCCAGCCACGGTGTTGTTCCAGCCACGGTGTTGTTCCAGCCACGGTGTTGTTCCAGCCACGGTGTTGTTCCAGCCACGGTGTTGTTCCAGCCACGGTGTTGTTCCAGCCACGGTGTTGTTCCAGCCACGGTGTTGTTCCAGCCACGGTGTTGTTCCAGCCACGGTGTTGTTTCAGCCACGGTGTTGTTCCAGCCACGGTGTTGTTCCCGCCACGGTGTTGTTCCAGCCACGGTGTTGTTCCAGCCACGGTGTTGTTCCAGCCACGGTGTTGTTCCAGCCACGGTGTTGTTTCAGCCACGGTGTTGTTCCAGCCACGGTGTTGTTCCAGCCACGGTGTTGTTCCAGCCACGGTGTTGTTTCAGCCACGGTGTTATTCCAGCCACGGTGTTGTTCCAGCCACGGTGTTGTTTCAGCCACGGTGTTATTCCAGCCACAGTGTTGTTCCAGCCACGGTGTTGTTTCAGCCACGGTGTTGTTCCAGCCACGGTGTTGTTTCAGCCACGGTGTTGTTCCAGCCACGGTGTTGTTCCAGCCACGGTGTTGTTTCAGCCACGGTGTTGTTCCAGCCACGGAGTTGTTTCAGCCACGGTGTTGTTCCAGCCACGGTGTTGTTCCAGCCACGGTGTTGTTCCAGCCACGGTGTTGTTCCAGCCACGGTGTTGTTCCAGCCACGGTGTTGTTTCAGCCACGGTGTTGTTCCAGCCACGGTGTTGTTTCAGCCACGGTGTTGTTCCAGCCACGGTGTTGTTCCAGCCACGGTGTTGTTCCAGCCACGGTGTTGTTCCAGCCACGGTGTTGTTCCAGCCACGGTGTTGTTCCAGCCACGGTGTTGTTTCAGCCACGGTGTTGTTCCAGCCACGGTGTTGTTTCAGCCACGGTGTTGTTCCAGCCACGGTGTTGTTTCAGCCACGGTGTTGTTCCAGCCACGGTGTTGTTCCAGCCACGGTGTTGTTCCAGCCACGGTGTTGTTTCAGCCACGGTGTTGTTCCAGCCACGGTGCTGTTTCAGCCACGGTGTTGTTCCAGCCACGGTGCTGTTTCAGCCACGGTGTTGTTCCAGCCACGGTGTTGTTTCAGCCACGGTGTTGTTCCAGCCACGGTGCTGTTTCAGCCACGGTGTTGTTCCAGCCACGGTGCTGTTTCAGCCACGGTGTTGTTCCAGCCACGGTGCTGTTTCAGCCACGGTGTTGTTCCAGCCACGGTGCTGTTTCAGCCACGGTGTTGTTCCAGCCACGGTGTTGTTCCAGCCACGGTGTTGTTCCAGCCACGGTATTGTTCCAGCCACGGTGTTATTCCAGCCACCGTTCAGATGTTGTTTTTCATTTGGCTTTTATTTTCAGATTTTTTGGCTTTCGGATAAAATAAGCCACTTGTGGAATCATCTACTGACAATGAGCGGTTTATGTCGTCTCAATAAACTCCCATAAACAGCTTATTATGTTTAGTAAGGCGCGTATGTCATTTCTAATTAAGATTACATACGAGTGACATCATTTATTTATCTCGAGATCAAGACTCAAACCTGTGATTACATATAACATTTGACCTCTGGAAAACTCCCCTGAGAGCTGCTGGAATTTGGTTCAGTGTTGCAGTCTCAGAGACACCTGAAGACTGGCTTGATGGTAACTTACCATAGTTAAGCATGTTAGGTAGAGTGGTAGATAAAAGGACATATGTGTAACTAATACAACATTATTGTTGTAGCAACATTTCGCTATCCAGGAGCTTTGTCAAACCGTTGCAAACAATACAACGGCTTGACCAAGCTCCTGGAGAGCGAAACGTTCCCACAATAAAATGTCGCATTAGTTGCACATGTGTCCTTTTACTTGGTATATTGTCGGTAATTCTACCAACATTATTACAACTTACTAAAGACGGGGGAAGCATCATGACCATGAAAAAATTGCCTCGTGACATTATTGACAAAAAAATTATCACCAATAAAACCGAATTAGATGTTTCAGAAAACATTAAGTGAAGTAAAGCCATCATTAATCCACAGGTTTAGAGGCAAACAAGTACTTGAGAGGCTAAAACATAAGAGAGGTTTCTCATCTGGTCTCAGCAGTGTACCGTGGTCTGCACGCAGGCACAAGAACAAGAGAGTGTTTATCCTCGTCAGCAAGGAACTGGTAACTGATGAAGGCCGCTACCCCTTGTCTTGCTTATGGTCTGTACATACAGGATGCAGCTGCTGACATACTCAGCAGTGTAGTTGACGGTGTCAGGGATGATACTCAGGTGAGGTATGGGGCTGCAGAGAAACAGTCGTACTGTGAAATGTTGACAGTTATCATGGGAGAACTGTTTGTCACTCCTGCGACACCACTTCCACCAACAAGCCACTACCACCATTCTGCCACTACCACCATCCTGCCACTACCACCATTCTGCCACTACCACCATCCTGCCACTACCACCAACCTGCCACTACCACCATCCTGCCACTACCACCAACCTGCCACTACCACCATCCTGCCACTACCACCAACTTGCCACTACCACCAACTTGCCACTACCACCAACAAGCCACTACCACCATCCTGCCACTACCACCATCCTGCCATTACCACCATCCTGCCACTACCACCAACAAGCCAGTACCACCATCCTGCCACTACCACCATCCTGCCACTACCACCAACCTGCCACTACCACCAACCTGCCACTACCACCATCCTGCCACTACCACCAACAAGCCAGTACCACCATCCTGCCACTACCACCATCCTGCCACTACCACCATCCTGCTACTACCACCAACTTGCCACTGCCACCACCAAGCCACTACCACCATCCTGCCACTACCACCATCCTGCCACTACCACCAACCTGCCACTACCACCATCTTGCCACTACCACCAACCTGCCACTACCACCATCCTGCCACTACCACCAACTTGCCACTACCACCAACAAGCCACTACCACCATCCTGCCACTACCACCATCCTGCCACTACCACCAACCTGCCACTACCACCAACAAGCCACTACCACAAACAAGCCACTACCACCAACCTGCCACTACCACCAACCTGCCACTACCACCAACAAGCCACTACCACCATCCTGCCACTACCACCAACTTGCCACTACCACCATCAAGCCACTACCACCATCCTGCCACTACCACCATCCTGCCACTACCACCAACCTGCCACTACCACCATCCTGCCACTACCACCATCCTGCCACTACCACCAACCTGCCACTACCACCATCATGCCACTCCCACCAACCTGCCCACACACCACAAGCCACTACCACCAACAAGCCACTACCACCATCCTGCCACTACCACCAACCTGCCACTACCACCAACCTGCCACTACCACCAACAAGCCACTACCACCATCCTGCCACTACCACCAACCTGCCACTACCACCATCCTGCCACTACCACCAACCTGCCATTACCACCAACCTGCCACTACCACCATCCTGCCACTACCACCAACCTGCCACTACCACCATCCTGCCACTACCACCATCCTGCCACTACCACCATCCTGCCACTACCACCAACCTGCCACTACCACCATCCTGCTACTACCACCAACCTGCCACTACCACCAACCTGCCACTACCACCAACCTGCCACTACCACCATCCTGCCACTACCACCATCCTGCCACTACCACCAACCTGCCACTACCACCATCCTGGCACTACCACCATCCTGCCACTACCACCAACCTGCCACTACCACCATCCTGCCACTACCACCAACCTGCCACTACCACCATCGTGCCACTACCACCAACCTGCCACTACCACCATCCTGCCACTACCACCATCCTGCCACTACCACCAACCTGCCACTACCACCAACAAGCCACTACCACCAACAAGCCACTACCACCATCCTGCCACTACCACCAACCTTCCACTACCACCATCCTGCCACTACCACCAACCTGCTACTACCACCAACCTTCCACTACCACCAACAAGCCACTACCACCATCGTGCCACTACCACCAACCTGCCACTACCACCATCCTGCCACTACCACCATCCTGCCACTACCACCAACCTGCCACTACCACCAACAAGCCACTACCACCAACAAGCCACTACCACAATCCTGCCACTACCACTAACCTGCCACTACCACCATCCTGCCACTACCACCAACCTGCCACTACCACCAACAAGCCACTACCACCAACAATCCACTACCACCATCCTGTCACTACAACCATCCTGCCACTACCACCAACCTGCCACTACCACCATCCTGCCACTACCACCAACCTGCCACTACCACCATCCTGCCACTACCACCAACCTGCCACTACCACCAACAAGCCACTACCACCATCCTGCCACTACCACCAACCTGCCACTACCACCATCCTGCCACTACCACCATCCTGCCACTACCACCAACCTGCCACTACCACCAACAAGCCACTACCACCATCCTGCCACTACCACCAACCTGCCACTACCACCAACCTGCCACTACCACCAACCTGCCACTACCACCATCCTGCCACTACCACCATCCTGCCACTACCACCAACCTGCCACTACCACCAACAAGCCACTACCACCAACAAGCCACTACCACCATCCTGCCACTACCACCAACCTGCCACTACCACCAACCTGCCACTACCACCAACAAGCCACTACCACCATCCTGCCACTACCACCAACCTGCCACTACCACCATCCTGCCACTACCACCAACCTGCCATTACCACCAACCTGCCACTACCACCATCCTGCCACTACCACCAACCTGCCACTACCACCATCCTGCCACTACCACCATCCTGCCAGTATCACCATCCTGCCACTACCACCAACCTGCCACTACCACCATCCTGCTACTACCACCAACCTGCCACTGCCACCAACCTGCCACTACCACCAACCTGCCACTACCACCATCCTGCCACTACCACCATCCTGCCACTACCACCAACCTGCCACTACCACCATCCTGGCACTACCACCATCCTGCCACTACCACCAACCTGCCACTACCACCATCCTGCCACTACCACCAACCTGCCACTACCACCATCGTGCCACTACCACCAACCTGCCACTACCACCATCCTGCCACTACCACCATCCTGCCACTACCACCAACCTGCCACTACCACCAACAAGCCACTACCACCAACAAGCCACTACCACCATCCTGCCACTACCACCAACCTTCCACTACCACCATCCTGCCACTACCACCAACCTGCTACTACCACCAACCTTCCACTACCACCAACAAGCCACTACCACCATCGTGCCACTACCACCAACCTGCCACTACCACCATCCTGCCACTACCACCATCCTGCCACTACCACCAACCTGCCACTACCACCAACAAGCCACTACCACCAACAAGCCACTACCACAATCCTGCCACTACCACTAACCTGCCACTACCACCATCCTGCCACTACCACCAACCTGCCACTACCACCAACAAGCCACTACCACCAACAATCCACTACCACCATCCTGTCACTACAACCATCCTGCCACTACCACCAACCTGCCACTACCACCATCCTGCCACTACCACCAACCTGCCACTACCACCATCCTGCCACTACCACCAACCTGCCACTACCACCAACAAGCCACTACCACCATCCTGCCACTACCACCAACCTGCCACTACCACCATCCTGCCACTACCACCATCCTGCCACTACCACCAACCTGCCACTACCACCAACCAGCCACTACCACCAACAAGCCACTACCACCATCCTGCCACTACCACCAACCTGCCACTACCACCATCCTGCCACTACCACCAACCTGCCACTACCACCATCCTGCCACTACCACCAACCTGCCACTTCCACCATCCTGCCACTACCACCATCCTGCCACTACCACCAACCTGCCACTACCACCATCCTGCCACTACCACCAACCTGCCACTACCACCAACCTGCCACTACCACCATCCTGCCACTACCACCAACCTGCCACTACCACCAACAAGCCACTTCCACCAACAAGCCACTACCACCATCCTGCCACTACCACCAACCTGCCACTACCACCTTCCTGCCACTACCACCAACCTGCCACTACCACCATCCTGCCACTACCACCATCCTGCCACTACCACCATCCTGCCACTACCACCATCCTGCCACTACCACCATCCTGCCACTACCACCAACCTGCCACTACCACCAACAAGCCACTACCACCATCTTGCCACTACCACCAACCTGCCACTATCACCATCCTGCCACTACCACCAACCTGCCACTACCACCATTCTGCCACTACCACCATCCTGCCACTACCACCAACCTGCCACTACCACCATCCTGCCACTACCACCAACCAGCCACTACCACCATCCTGCCACTACCACCATCCTGCCACTACCACCAACCTGCCACTACCACCAACCTGCCACTACCACCATCCTGCCACTACCACCAACCTGCCACTACCACCAACAAGCCACTACCACCAACAAGCCACTACCACCAACCTGCCACTACCACCAACCTGCCACTACCACCATCCTGCCACTACCACCAACCTGCCACTACCACCAACAAGCCACTACCACCAACAAGCCACTACCACCATCCTGCCACTACCATCAACAGATACATACACCGAACATTTCAAAACACTGACCCAGAGTTTGTCATCTCACGTGGGACCAAGAACTGTAAAATCTGATCTGGAGTCAATAGACTATAAATATTTTTCCCGAGTAATTATCTGATATTCTTGCGCATCGAAGTGTAACGAGCACTTGTCAGCGGGAAGATATAACGAACATGAACGCAAAAGCATGGAAGAATGTTTGTCTGTATATTCTGAGCTGCGAGGGAGGTGATCAGGAGCAGATACCTGCACATGGGAGAGAGAAATGTGACTTTAAATGGCCTATTCGGAGCGAAACGTCATCAGCTCCTCTGTCCTATGTGCGGGTTATTTGTGTATTGTTCCAGTCACGGTATTGTTCCAGTCACGGTATTGTTCCAGTCACGGTATTGTTCCTTTTTATTCATTACTCATCAATTTGTCTTTATACTATTTTCAGTATTTTTTCACTGTATCTATTATCTGTTAGTGGTTATACCTGGAGAGGTACAACCACTAGAGTTTATTTGTTCCACTGTTGTTCAGTCTCAGACTGGAAGGAAATATTGCAAAATTAAGAACTACTAAGATATATACAGGAAAGTGAAGGTATATGTATATGGAATGTAAGTTAAAGCTTGTGAGTCACTATCCATCTTGTTCATGAGACAGAAAGATTCACCTGTCATCTTGTTCATGAGACAGAAAGATTCACCTGTCATCTTGTTCATGAGACAGAAAGATTCACCTGTCCTCTTACTTGTTCATGAGACAGAAAGATTCACCTGTCATCTTGTTCATGAGACAGAAAGATTCACCTGTCATCTTGTTCATGAGACAGAAAGATTCACCTGTCCTCTTTCTTGTTCATGAGACAGAAAGATTCACCTGTCATCTTGTTCATGAGACAGAAAGATTCACCTGTCATCTTGTTCATGAGACAGAAAGATTCACCTGTCCTCTTTCTTGTTCATGAGACAGAAAGATTCACCTGTCATCTTGTTCATGAGACAGAAAGATTCACCTGTCATCTTACTTGTTCATGAGACAGAAAGATTCACCTGTCATCTTGTTCATGAGACAGAAAGATTCACCTGTCATCTTACTTGTTCATGAGACAGAAAGATTCACCTGTCATCTTACTTGTTCATGAGACAGAAAGATTCACCTGTCATCTTGTTCATGAGACAGAAAGATTCACCTGTCATCTTACTTGTTCATGAGACAGAAAGATTCACCTGTCATCTTACTTGTTCATGAGACAGAAAGATTCACCTGTCATCTTGTTCATGAGACAGAAAGATTCACCTGTCATCTTGTTCATGAGACAGAAAGATTCACCTGTCATCTTGTTCATGAGACAGAAAGATTCAACTGTCATCTTGTTCATGAGACAGAAAGATTCACCTGTCATCTTGTTCATGAGACAGAAAGATTCACCTGTCATCTTGTTCATGAGACAGAAAGATTCACCTGTCATCTTGTTCATGAGACAGAAAGATTCACCTGTCATCTTGTTCATGAGACAGAAAGATTCACCTGTCATCTTGTTCATGAGACAGAAAGATTCAACTGTCATCTTGTTCATGAGACAGAAAGATTCACCTGTCATCTTACTTGTTCATGAGACAGAAAGATTCACCTGTCATCTTGTTCATGAGACAGAAAGATTCACCTGTCATCTTGTTCATGAGACAGAAAGATTCAACTGTCATCTTGTTCATGAGACAGAAAGATTCACCTGTCATCTTACTTGTTCATGAGACAGAAAGATTCACCTGTCATCTTGTTCATGAGACA
This sequence comes from Cherax quadricarinatus, assembly GCF_038502225.1. NCBI lineage: Eukaryota > Metazoa > Arthropoda > Malacostraca > Decapoda > Parastacidae > Cherax > Cherax quadricarinatus. Next base: position 262,888 of record NW_027195072.1, read on the forward strand.
GAAAGATTCACCTGTCATCTTGTTCATGAGACAGAAGGATTCACCTGTCATCTTGTTCATGAGACAGAAAGATTCACCTGTCATCTTGTTCATGAGACAGAAAGATTCACCTGTCATCTTGTTCATGAGACAGAAAGATTCTCCTGTCATCTTGTTCATGAGACAGAAAGATTCTCCTGTCATCTTGTTCATGAGACAGAAAGATTCTCCTGTCATCTTGTTCATGAGACAGAAAGATTCACCTGTCATCTTGTTCATGAGACAGAAAGATTCACCTGTCATCTTGTTCATGAGACAGAAAGATTCACCTGTCATCTTGTTCATGAGACAGAAAGATTCTCCTGTCATCTTGTTCATGAGACAGAAAGATTCACCTGTCATCTTACTTGTTCATGAGACAGAAAGATTCACCTGCCATCTTGTTCATGAGACAGAAAGATTCACCTGTCATCTTGTTCATGAGACAGAAAGATTCACCTGTCATCTTACTTGTTCATGAGACAGAAAGATTCACCTGTCATCTTGTTCATGAGACAGAAAGATTCACCTGTCATCTTGTTCATGAGACAGAAAGATTCACCTGTCATCTTGTTCATGAGACAGAAAGATTCTCCTGTCATCTTGTTCATGAGACAGAAAGATTCACCTGTCATCTTGTTCATGAGACAGAAAGATTCTCCTGTCATCTTGTTCATGAGACAGAAAGATTCACCTGTCATCTTACTTGTTCATGAGACAGAAAGATTCACCTGTCATCTTGTTCATGAGACAGAAAGATTCACCTGTCATCTTGTTCATGAGACAGAAAGATTCACCTGTCATCTTACTTGTTCATGAGACAGAAAGATTCACCTGTCATCTTGTTCATGAGACAGAAGGATTCACCTGTCATCTTGTTCATGAGACAGAAAGATTCACCTGTCATCTTGTTCATGAGACAGAAAGATTCACCTGTCATCTTGTTAATGAGACAAAAAGATTCACCTGTCATCTTGTTCATGAGACAAAAGATTCACCTGTCATCTTGTTCATGAGACAGAAAGATTCACCTGTCATCTTGTTCATGAGACAGAAAGATTCACCTGTCATCTTGTTCATGAGACAGAAAGATTCACCTGTCATCTTGTTCATGAGACAGAAAGATTCACCTGTCATCTTGTTCATGAGACAGAAAGATTCACCTGTCATCTTACTTGTTCATGAGACAGAAAGATTCACCTGTCATCTTACTTGTTCGTGAGACAAAAAGATTCACCTGTCATCTTGTTCATGAGACAGAAAGATTCACCTGTCATCTTGTTCATGAGACAAAAAGATTCACCTGTCATCTTGTTCATGAGACAGAAAGATTCACCTGTCATCTTACTTGTTCGTGAGACAGAAAGATTCACCTGCTTGTTCATACTTGTTCATGAGACAGAAAGATTCACCTGTCATCTTGTTCATGAGACAGAAAGATTCACCTGTCATCTTACTTGTTCATGAGACAGAAAGATTCACCTGTCATCTTACTTGTTCATGAGACAGAAAGATTCACCTGTCATACTTGTTCATGAGACAGAAAGATTCACCTGTCATCTTGTTCATGAGACAGAAAGATTCACCTGTCATCTTGTTCATGAGACAGAAAGATTCACCTGTCATCTTGTTCATGAGACAGAAAGATTCACCTGTCATCTTGCTCATGAGACAGAAGGATTCACCTGTCATCTTGTTCATGAGACAGAAAGATTCACCTGTCATCTTGTTCATGAGACAGAAAGATTCACCTGTCATCTTGTTCATGAGACAGAAAGATTCACCTGTCATCTTGTTCATGAGACAGAAAGATTCACCTGTCATCTTGTTCATGAGACAGAAAGATTCACCTGTCATCTTGTTCATGAGACAGAAAGATTCACCTGTCATCTTGTTCATGAGACAGAAAGATTCACCTGTCATCTTGTTCATGAGACAGAAAGATTCACCTGTCATCTTGTTCATGAGACAGAAAGATTCACCTGTCATCTTACTTGTTCGTGAGACAAAAAGATTCACCTGTCATCTTGTTCATGAGACAGAAAGATTCACCTGTCATCTTGTTCATGAGACAAAAAGATTCACCTGTCATCTTGTTCATGAGACAGAAAGATTCACCTGTCATCTTGTTCATGAGACAGAAAGATTCACCTGTCATCTTGTTCATGAGACAGAAAGATTCACCTGTCATCTTGTTCATGAGACAGAAAGATTCACCTGTCATCTTGTTCATGAGACAGAAAGATTCACCTGTCATCTTGTTCATGAGACAGAAAGATTCACATGTCATCTTACAGAAAGATTTGTTCTTGTTCATGAGACAGAAAGATTCACCTGTCATCTTGTTCATGAGACAGAAAGATTCACCTGTCATCTTGTTCATGAGACAAAAAGATTCACCTGTCATCTTGTTCATGAGACAGAAAGATTCACCTGTCATCTTACTTGTTCGTGAGACAGAAAGATTCACCTGCCATCTTGTTCATGAGACAGAAAGATTCACCTGTCATCTTGTTCATGAGACAGAAAGATTCACCTGTCATCTTACTTGTTCATGAGACAGAAAGATTCACCTGTCATCTTACTTGTTCATGAGACAGAAAGATTCACCTGTCATCTTACTTGTTCATGAGACAGAAAGATTCACCTGTCATCTTGTTCATGAGACAGAAAGATTCACCTGTCATCTTGTTCATGAGACAGAAAGATTCACCTGTCATCTTGTTCATGAGACAGAAAGATTCACCTGTCATCTTGCTCATGAGACAGAAGGATTCACCTGTCATCTTGTTCATGAGACAGAAAGATTCACCTGTCATCTTACTTGTTCATGAGACAGAAAGATTCACCTGTCATCTTGTTCATGAGACAGAAAGATTCACCTGTCATCTTGTTCATGAGACAGAAAGATTCACCTGTCATCTTGTTCATGAGACAGAAAGAGTCACCTGTCATCTTGTTCATGAGACAGAAAGATTCACCTGTCATCTTGCTCATGAGACAGAAAGATTCACCTGTCATCTTACTTGCTCATGAGACAGAAAGATTCACCTGTCATCTTACTTGTTCATGAGACAGAAAGATTCACCTGTCATCTTGTTCATGAGACAGAAGGATTCACCTGTCATCTTGTTCATGAGACAGAAAGATTCACCTGTCATCTTGTTCATGAGACAGAAAGATTCACCTGTCATCTTGTTCATGAGACAGAAAGATTCACCTGTCATCTTGTTCATGAGACAGAAAGATTCACCTGTCATCTTGTTCATGAGACAGAAAGATTCACCTGTCATCTTGTTCATGAGACAGAAAGATTCACCTGTCATCTTGTTCACGAGACAGAAGGATTCACCTGTCATCTTGTTCACGAGACAGAAGGATTCACCTGTCATCTTACTCGTTCACGAGATGGGAAGAAAATATCAACAGTCCCAACAGAATCCCCCAAATAATACACATCTCCCTTTTAAAACTCACTCTGGATTATATCTCTCCACGTGTTCAATACATTGTTGCGCTGGTCGGATCAACTGATCCACCTGGACTCTAAATTGACATGTGTCATGTACACTGCCTGAATTAAGGTGAATCAGCGAAGCTTCAGCAGTTACCAACAGTAGTTTTATGACTGTTGTAGCGGTGGTTTGAAGGTCGTCGCGCTGACAGCTGTGTGGACGTTATCCACACAGTAACACTGACCCAGCGTACACCTTGAAGGTCAGATCACATCTTGCTCAGTTTGTGTCCCCTCAAAGTGACAATCAGGGTATTGGTCCTCTCAAAGTGACAATCAGAGTATTGGTCCCCTCAAAGTGACAATAAGAGTATTGGTCCCCTCAGTGACAATCAAGGTATTGGTCCCCTCAAAGTGATAATCAAAGTATTCATCAAATAACCAATCAAAAACCAATCGAGCTGTTTACATCACCCGTCAGAGAGCCAATCAGAGTGTAGACCTCCGCCAGCAAAGCCACAACCTTCACGCCCTCTCACGGCTCTCGACTCAGCCAATCAGGTACAAGAGACACTGATTAGCTGACTGACTGACTGATCAGACATTTAAACAAACACACACACACACACAGACTGACTGGTAGACTGTCGTAAGGAAGATGGCACTATAACAGTCCAGACAGCTGTAGAAACACACACACAGACTGACTGGTAGACTGTCGTAAGGAAGATGGCACTATAACAGTCCAGACAGCTGTAGAAACACACACACAGACTGACTGGTAGACTGTCTTAATAACAACAACGACAACAACAAACTGTAACACAACTTATAAAAAAAAATGGAAAGCCTCGACGCGTCGTAATAATGGCAGAATTACCGACAGGACGTCAGGTAAACAAACACAGAGCGGCAACTAACGTGACGTTTCACTGCGGCAAACAATGTTTCGCTCTTCGACGAAGCTCCTGGAGAGCGAAGTGTCGCAACGATGAAAAAAAAATGTCAACATCAGTTGCATCCGCGTCCGTTAGCCTGACGTCTCTTGATGCTTCACTAGCCAGAACTTCCGCGCGGCGCTCAGGCCAGAACTTCCGCGCGGCGCTCAGGCCAGAACTTCCGCGCGGCGCTCAAGCCAGAACTTCCGCGCGGCGCTCAAGCCAGAACTTCCGCGCGGCGCTCAGGCCAGAACTTCCGCGCGGCGCTCAAGCCAGAACTTCCGCGCGGCGCTCAAGCCAGAACTTCCGCGCGGCGCTCAAGCCAGAACTTCCGCGCGGCGCTCAAGCCAGAACTTCCGCGCGGCGCTCAGGCCAAAACTTCCGCGCGGCGCTCAGGCCAAAACTTCCGCGCGGCGCTCAGGCCAGAACTTCCGCGCGGCGCTCAAGCCAAAACTTCCGCGCGGCGCTCAGGCCAAAACTTCCGCGCGGCGCTCAAGCCAAAACTTCCGCGCGGCGCTCAGGCCAGAACTTCCGCGCGGCGCTCAGGCCAGAACTTCCGCACGGCGCTCAGGCCAGAACTTCCGCGCGGCGCTCAAGCCAAAACTTCCGCGCGGCGCTCAGGCCAAAACTTCCGCGCGGCGCTCAGGCCAGAACTTCCGCGCGACGCTCAAGCCAGAACTTCCGCGCGGCGCTCAGGCCAGAACTTCCGCACGGCGCTCAGGCCAGAACTTCCGCGCGGCGCTCAGGCCAGAACTTCCGCGCGGCGCTCAAGCCAAAACTTCCGCGCGGCGCTCAGGCCAAAACTTCCGCGCGGCGCTCACGCCAAAACTTCCGCGCGGCGCTCAGGCCAGAACTTCCGCGCGGCGCTCAGGCCAGAACTTCCGCACGGCGCTCAGGCCAGAACTTCCGCGCGGCGCTCAAGCCAAAACTTCCGCGCGGCGCTCAGGCCAAAACTTCCGCGCGGCGCTCAGGCCAGAACTTCCGCGCGGCGCTCAGGCCAGAACTTCCGCGCGGCGCTCAGGCCAGAACTTCCGCGCGGCGCTCAGGCCAGAACTTCCGCGCGGCGCTCAGGCCAAAACTTCCGCGCGGCGCTCAGGCCAGAACTTCCGCGCGGCGCTCAGGCCAGAACTTCCGCGCGGCGCTCAGGCCAGAACTTCCGCGCGGCGCTCAGGCCAGAACTTCCGCGCGGCGCTCAGGCCAGAACTTCCGCGCGGCGCTCAGGCCAGAACTTCCGCGCGGCGCTCAGGCCAGAACTTCCGCGCGGCGCTCAGGCCAGAACTTCCGCGCGGCGCTCAGGCCAGAACTTCCGCGCGGCGCTCAAGCCAGAACTTCCGCGCGGCGCTCAGGCCAGAACTTCCGCGCGGCGCTCAGGCCAGACCGCAGCGCATCCCTCTTCCTGGGAATGAACGAACAAATGTGATTCATCTGTTTGGAAATGAGAGTTGGAGGGGGAGGGGAAGGGATGGGGGAAGGGGAGGGGAGGAGGAGGGGAGAGGGAGAGGGAAGAGTTGAATGAGCTGGCAGAGGAGGGGGGGACGAATGGAATGTTAGTAACAAGGGTAATAGACGGGAGAGAAGAGGCTGGAGGGGAGAGAGAGAGAGGCCATAGGTGGGAAGTTTATTATTTTATTAAAATGTTTAATTATTATTATTATTATTATTATTATTATTATTATTATTATTATTATTATTATTATTATTATTATTAATGATATTGTTAATATTATTATTACAATGACTGATTCTCCAGGGAGCATATGCGTAGGTGATCTTTTACCCCTGATTGGCTGGGTCAGTGGGGGAAGAGGTACTGATTGGCTGGGTCAGTGGGGAAGAGGTACTGATTGGCTGGGTCAGTGGGGAAGAGGTACTGATTGGCTGGGTCAGTGGAGAAGAGGTACTGATTGACTAGGTTACTGGGGAAAAGTACTGGTTGGCTAGATCAGTGGGGAAAAGTACTGATTGGCTGGGTCAGTGGGGAAGAGATACTGATTGGCTGAGTCAGTAGGGAAGAGGCACTGATTGGCGGAGTCAGTGGGGAAGAGGTGCTGATTGACTGGGCCAGTGAAGAGGAGGTACTGATTGGCTGAGCCAGTGGGAGAGAGGTACTGATTGGCTGAGCCAGTGGGAGAGAGGTACTGATTGGCTGGGTTAGTGAGGAAGAGGTACTGATTGGTTGAGTCAGTGGGGAAGAGGTACTGATTGGCTGGGTCAGTGGGGAAGAGGTACTGATTGGTTAAGTCAGTGGGGAAGAGGTACTGATTGGCTGGGTTAGTGAGGAAGAGGTACTGATTGGTTGAGTCAGTGGGGAAGAGGCACTGATTGTCTGGGTCAGTGGGGAAGAGGTACTGATGGGCTGGGTAAGTGAAAAAGAGGTACTGATTGGCTTGGTTAGTGGGGAAAAAGTACTGATTGGCTGGGTCAGTGGAGAAGAGGTGCTGATTGGCTGGGTCAGTGGGGAAGAGGTACTAATTGGCTGGGTCAGTGGGGAAGAGGTACTGATTGGCTGAGTCATTGAGGAAGTGGCTCTGATTGGCTGGGTCAGTGAAGAAGAGGTACTGGTTGGCTTTGTCAGTGGGGAGAGGTAGTTATTGGCTCGGTCAGTGTGAAGGAGATACTGATTAGATGTGTCAGTGGGGAAAGGTACTGATTGGCTGGGTCAGTGAGGAAGAGGTACTGATTGTCTGGTCAGTGAGGAAGAGGTACTGATTGGCTGGATCAGTGGGGAAGAGGTACTGATTGTCTGGTCAGTGAGGAAGAGGTACTGATTTGCTGGATCAGTGGGGAAGAGGAACTGATTGGCTGGTCAGTAGAGGAGAGGTACTGTTTTGTTGGGTGGTTGGGGAAGAGGTACTGATTGGCTGGGTCAGTGAGGAAGTGTTACTGATTGGCTGGGACAGTGGGGGAGAGGTACTGATTGGTTGGGTCAGTGGGGAAGAGGTACTGATTGGCTAGGTCATTGGGGAAGAGGTACTGATTGGCTGGGTCGGTGGGGAAGAAGTACTGATTGGCTGGGTCAGTAGGAAAGAGGTACTGATTGGCTGGTCAGTGGGGGAGAGGTACTGATTGGTTGGGTCAGTTGGGGAGAGGTAATGTAGATGAGACGGAATGGGTCTGTGAGGGCGCAGATTAATCTCAATTGACTTGAGGGTATGATCAATATCCTTGTTGGGGTTTTGGGGAAATCATATCTCCCATTTTCATTTTTGGGAAGTTAATTCCCCATTCTGAGGATCTTGGCAGCCAATTTCTCTTATAAGTCTTTGGGAATCAACGTCCAGATTAAGTCTTCGTAGTTCAGTGTCCTAATTAAATCTTTAGGGCGTCACTGCCCTGACTAGGTCTCTGGAGGATCAGTGCCCTGAATGATTCTTGGAGGGAAGAGTATAGAAAAATCGACTTAGATATTTCTTGTAAGGTTAATGAGGATGCCTGTGTGTGTGTGTGTGTGTGTGTGTGTGTGTGTGTGTGTGTGTGTGTGTGTGTGTGTGTGTGTGTGTGTGTGTGTGTGTGTGTGTGTGTGTGTGTGTGTGTGTGTGTGTGTGTGTGTGTGTGTGTGTGTGTGTGTGTGTGTGTGTGTGTGTGTGTGTGTGTGTGTGTGTGTGTGTGTGTGTGTATGTGTGTGTGTGTGTGTGTGTGTGTGTGTGTGTGTGTGTGTGTGTGTGTGTGTGTGTGTGTGTGTGTCTGTGTCTGTGTCTGTGTGTGTGTTTACGGGTGTTTCCAAGGAGAGAGGAAGCCTCTTACTTCTTTGGTGGCGTCTTAAAGACCTGAGAGTACGCTGGTGGTCCCATCACCGGGTCTTTCTAAGGAACATCAGTCAGAATGGTTGTCACTTGTTGGGATCTTCAGACCCTAAACTCGTGTCCACATTTTTCTCGAGTTATGAAAATTCGATATTCGAGCCCTTACATCTGATTTGATCACTGTGAGTTCTCTGGTTATCAAAGCCACGGGGACGTGAGTGTAGTTTGATCTATACTTGCTGGGCCTTTCATGTCTGAGTTTGGTTACCTGTTGCCGCTAAGATATGTGTCGTCCATGAGGTTACTGTGAGGCAAAAGTCTACCATAGCGTGGTCTTGCTACAGCAGCCTGCGCCTTAGCATCCGTCTGTTCATGTCCCGGGACACTAACATTGCCTGGATACCAACATAAATCAACATCCCCGTGCAATAAGTGGGGATGAACTAACCACTCCTAGATCTTTTAGAAAACAGAATGGGTGGAAGCATGCTGGGCCAAGGCAGACAGAGCACAGTGAACTGAGAACCAACTAAACCATCTATCAGGACAAGAGCAGTGAAGATTGTATGGAGCTTTGCAGTGAACACAAGGGGCACTCTTGGTTGCTGTGACAAGTAAAAGTTCTTTCAGGTAGTCACAACAAAGCCAGCACTATCCTTGCTCTTTAATCTCTCAGTAAAGACCTGTATCCTGGAATCATGTTCTGAATTATGCATCAAGAAATTAGCCAAGGTCGTCATCGGCGCTCGATACTTAGGGTAGACTCCATCTATTGTCTATAAAGACGAACCTCAGAGGCACTGCCCAACAAGGTAGGAAGAACAGCGAGCCTGTGACAGCAGACACATCAAAGGCACATTCCAGGAGGCTTCGCCCTGAAAGAAACCTTGCACAACGAGCAAAGAGCTCACCCTCCTCCCTCTCCCAGAAAAACTGGAGCATAAGCAGGGTTCCAGGGAGCACAACAAACCTAAAACAAGGGAGATTCACCAGACTCAACATAGAGGCTCTTGATAAGGAAGATCCCCGAATCTTTTGAGTGCATTTTGCTGCTCACATCTTAACGACCTCATCTCCATGACAATGAATGCATTCCTCATCTGATCTCCATGACGCTAAATGCATTCCTCATCTCATCTCCGTGACACTGAATGCATTCCTTGAGCTCATCTCCACAATCCTTAATGCCGGATCTGATCTACATGGCAGTGAATACAATCATCCGTCTGATCGTCAGGATCTATACGTATATATTAGATCCACATACCTAAACACACACACACACACACAAAAAAATAAGAAGGAACATTGCAGCAGGCCTACTGGCCCATGCGAGGCAGGTCCAATTCACCCACCGGCTTAAGCCAATGCCTTAAGGTAGTCAGGTCAGGTGACATTCACTAAGGAAAGAGCACGGTAACTGACCTAGTAGCACAAGCTAGTCAGGTCCAACTCACACCCACTCATGTATTTATCTAACCTATTTTTAAAACTACACAACATTTTAGCCTTTATAACTGTACTCGGGAATTTGTTCCACTCATCAACAACTCTATTACCAAACCAGTGCTTTCCTATATCCTTCCTGAATCTGAATTTTTCCAACTTAAATCCATTGCTGAGAGTACTGTCTAGGCTAGATATTTTCAGCACGCTATTTACTTCTCCTTTATTAATTTTTTCTTTCCATTTATACACCTCGATCATATCCCCCCTAATTCTACGCCTTACGAGAGAGTGCAGATTCAGGGCCCTCAGTCTATCCTCATAGGGAAGATTTCTGATACATGGGATCATCTTTGTCATCCTCCTCTGTACGTTTTCCAGAGCATTTATATCCATTCTGTAATACGGTGACCAGAACTGAGCAGCATAGTCTAAATGAGGCCTAACCAAGAATTCTGTTAGCTTCATTGCGAACAATTATGCACTGTTGTCTTGCTTTCAGATTACTACAAACCAGAACTCCTAAATCCTTTTTGCAGTCCGTAATATTAAGATCTACATTATTTAGTTTATATGTGGCATGGTTATTGTCCTGTCCAACATTTAGAACTTTGCATTTGTCAATATTAAACTGCATCTGCCACTTCTCCGACCATTGCATCAGTCTATTCAAATCATCCTGGAGTGCTCTAGTGTCCTCATTAGAATGAATTGGACGGCCTATTTTGGTGTCATCAGCAAATTTGCTTATGTCGCTATTTATTCCCTCATCTATGTCGTTTATATAAATTGTGAATAACAACGGGCCCAACACTGACCCCTGTGGAACACCACTCGTGACGTGCCCCCATTCTGATTTCTCCCCATTGATGCAAACTCTCTGCTGTCTATCTGTCAGCCATGCCTCTACCCAGGGAAAATTTTTCCTCCTATTCCGTGTGCCTTGAAGTTTCCTCAGTAGCCTCTGATGTGGAACTCTATCGAAAGCCTTACTGAAGTCCATATACACAATATCATATTTACACATACACACACACACAGTGGGCAACTGTGACGAGCGGGGTCCCACAGGGGTCGGTCCTAGGACCAGTGCTATTTTTGGTATATGTGAATGACATGATAGAAGGGTTAGTCTCAGAAGTGTCCCTGTTCGCAGATGATGTGAAGTTAATGAGGAGAATCAAATCTGATGAGAATCAGGAAGGACTTCAAAGAGACCAGGACAGGCTGGACACCTGGTCCAGCAAGTGGCTTCTCGAATTTAACCCCACCAAATGCAAAGTTATGAAGATCGGGAAAGGGCAAAGAAGACCACACACGGAGTATAAGCTAGGGGGCCAAAGATTGCAAACCTAGCTCAAGGAGAAAGATCTTGGGGTGAGTATAACACCGAGCACGTCTCCGGAAGCTCATATCAACCAGATAACTGCTGCAGCATACGGGCGCCTGGCAAACCTGAGAACAGCGTTCCTATACCTTAGTAAGGAATTGTTCAAGACACTGTACACCGTGTATGTCAGGCCCATACTGGAGTATGCAGCACCTGTTTGGAACCCACACTTGATCAAGCACGTCAAGAAATTAGAGAAAGTGCAAAGGTTTGCGACAAGGTTAGTTCCAGAGCTAAGGGGAATGTCCTACGAAGAAAGGTTAAGGGAAATCGGCCTGACGACACTGGAGGACAGGAGGGTTAGGGGAGACATAATAACGACATACAAAATACTGCATGGAATAGACAAGGTGGACAGAGACAGGATGTTCCAGAGATGGGATACAGAAACAAGAGGTCACAATTGGAAGTTGAAGACCGAGATGAGTCAAAGGGATGTTAGGAAGTATTTCTTCAGTCATAGAGTAGTCAGGAAGTGGAATAGCCTAGAAAGTGAGGTAGTGGAGGCAGGAACCATACATAGCTTTAAGATGAGGTATGATAAAGCTCATGGAGCAGGGAGAGAGTGGACCTAGTAGCGATCAGTGTAGAGGCGGGGCCAGGAGCTGAGTCTCGACCCCTGCAACCACAATTAGGTGAATACAATAGTCAATTAGCAAGAACTCATTTAAAATTAAATCCTTTCTAAAATTTTCTCTTATACGTTTAAAGAATTTTTTTCATTTATATTAATGTAAAAATTAATAATTTTGCACCAAAAGAACGTTAGAAAACTTACCTAACCGTATTATAACAAGCGCAATTTAACTTAGCGTAATGCAACTAAATATATTTTATATAAGTTTACATTAATTTAATAATAAACAAACACAATTAATTTTTCTTCGTTAGGTTCAGAATGATTTTTTCGAAATTATTGCATACACAAATTTTCGCTTGTCTTATTCGACAAGAAGTGTGTTGCTATTTAAGCCAAAATCGCAAGTGTTACTTATTCGGCACAATATTTATATATATGCTAAAGGAGCAGGCAGGAATAACAGGAAAAGCACTGCAATGAATCAGGGAATACCTGACAGGAGGGAAACGAGTGATGGTCGTTGACTAAGTGTCGGAATGGATGCATGTGACGAGGGGGATGCACAGGGATCAGTCCTTCGTCTGGTGCTGTTTCTTGTATACATAAATGACCTGACAATAGTCAGAGATATCCTTGTTTGCAGACGACATGAAAATGATGAGAATACAAACGGAAGAGGACCAGGAAAAGCTACAAAGGGATCTGGACAGGCTGCGTATCTGGTCTGACAAATGACTCCTGGAGTTAACTACATTAAGTGCAGAGTCGTGAAGCTTGAGGAAGGGCAAAGAAGACCGTAGACGGAGTATAGGCTCGGGGGCAAAGACTGCAAGCCTCACTCAAGGAGAAGGGCCTTGGGGTGAGTATCATACCGAGCATATTACCTGAAGTGCACATCAATCAAATAAGTACTGCAACAAATGAGCGTCTGACAAGCCTAAGAATAGCTTTATGATATCTAAGGAGCCATTCACTGTACTACGTGTACGTCAGGCCCATATTAGAGTATGCAGCACCAGTATGGAACCCACACCTGGTCAAGCATGTCAGGAAATTGGAGAAAATGCAGGGGTTTGCAACAAAACTAGTCACGGAGCTAAGGGGGTATGTCCTATAAGGAGAGGTTAAGGTAACGTAATCTGACGACACTGGAGGGCAAGAGGAATAGGGGGGATTTGATAACGATGTACAAAATGCTGAGGGGATATTGACAAGGTGAAGAGAGACGGAATGTTTGAAAGATGGGACACAAGAACACGAGGGCACAACTAGAAGTTGAAAATTTAAATAAGTCATAGGATGTTAGGAAGGATTTCTTCAGCCTTAGAGTTGTCTGGAAGTGGATCTAACTGGAGGCTGAAGTGGTAGAGGCAGGGTCCATACAAAGCTTGAAGAAGAGGTATGACAAGCCTCTTGAAGCTGGGAAAGAGTAGACTTACTAGCGACTAGAGAAAAGGTGGGGCCAGGAGCTGTGAATCGTCCCTTGCCACCACATATAGGTGAATACACACACACACACACACACACACACACACACACACACACACACACACACACACACACACACACACACACACACACACACACACAAAATACCCTTCTTGTCCTATATAGATAACATGAATCAGCTCAGAGAAAATAAGCCTACCGCTCCTACTACCACACTCAGAGCTGTCACCTTCCCTACCACCTCCCATCCCACCCTCCCACCCCTCCACGCCCACACTCACGCCCACGCCCCTAATAGTACGCTAGTAGTATAAGAATTTAGCGTGAAGGGAGATCGCGGGGTCCTAGTTTATTGATTTGACTTGTTGACGGAGGCGCAGACTGTGTTGTGGAGGGAGGCGTGGGTAGCCGTGAGGGTAACTGCCCCTACACCTGCCCAGCTACACACAGCAGGGCACCGTGCCTACAGTGCCACAGCAGCAGTAGAGTGAAACACTAGCATTTCATTGATAGAGTACAGAGTTCCTCTGACGTCATAGCCTAGCTGGAGAGATGTTTGAACCTGAAATTTTACCTACATTAAACATCCCCGGGCTGCTGTCTAGTGGATGATCCATCCTCATCCACACCCTGCCCTGGACGGCTGCAACGGCTGAGGGAAAAGGGAACTGCATGGTGAGGGGAAAGGGAGAGATGGGAGATAGAGGAAATAATGAGGATAGAGTGCGTGTGGCAAGGGTGGGTAAATGTGACGTCACAGCTGCGCGTTGCAACATTAATGGTTGGTGGGTTGGTGGGTTGAGGCGCAGTCCTAGCAAGGACCTCGTAGTGTGAGGGACGCTACTCGCCCGCTCTCACCTCCTCTGGGAGAGAAACACCCTTTTTATATTTATATTTAAGTATTCTTTGACGTGTTTTATTTGGTGAACATTTTGCAACTCGTTTGTTATTAAAGTTCTCAAAATTACCAAAAGGAAAAAAAAGAGATAATAGTCTAAAGGTCACTTGGGTAGAGGAGAGGAGCAGCAGTAGCCACCACAACCACTACTACTGCTACTACCACTACCACCACCACTACTACTACTATTACTACTACTACTGCTACTACTACTACTACTTCTGCTGCAACTGCTACTACTACAACAGCATTAAGATTTCTCCCCAGCCCCTCACACTTCAGCCCGGTCAGCGCAGTGGCCCACCAAACAAGGTAAATCAATGTTTTTTACAGTATGGACAAGTGCCAAAACTCGTACCTGAACAAGTGCCTGGTCAAGTGGCACTCATACATAACCTCAAATACTCTACGGACGAAATGAAATAAAAATCTTGAGTCTTGACAGATAGATATTCTAGTATCATCTTAGTCTGTGGATGCTGGTGAAGGTCTCTTGATCTAAGCAATAGGAGCTACCCTAGCCCTGGGATCAAACCTGCATGACCCCCTGCGGGTGTAGCGCTTCCACATAGAATGATATAGTTTCTAGTGTAAATAGTGACACTTAGAGTTGCTACACACTGACTCTAGTTAGAGGTGTTGACTACAAGTCCCAGAAGCGAGTCTTATTTGGGTCCATATGGTCCCAAGACCACTGGAAGATTGCTGTTTAAATAGACAGAAACGCCCAGTAACTCCTCCCTTCTCTCCTCTCCTCACCCCTCTCCTCACCCCTCTCCTCACCCCTCTCCTCACCCCTCTCCTCACCCCTCTCCTCACCCCTCTCTTCACCCCCCTCCTGGGCGGTGCCTGGCTAGAGAATGCACAGTTGCAAGCTTTCGTTGCTCCGTTATATTGCATGATGTGCACGAAGGTTCCAGGTGTTGGTGGTAGTGTTGGTGGTAGTGTTGGTGGTGGTGCTGTGTTGGTGTTGGTAGTGGTGCTGTGTTGGTAGTGGTGCTGTGATGGTGGTGCTGTGTTGGTAGTGGTGCTATGTTGATGGTGCTGTGTTGGTGTTGGTAGTAGTGGTGCTATGTTGGTGGTGCTGTGTTAGTAGTGGTGGTGCTGTGTTCGTAGTGGTTCGTGGTGCTGTGTTGGTGATTTGTTTTTCTTGGTGTTGGTGTATGTGGTGGTGCTGTGTTGGTCGTGGTGCTGTTGGTTGTGGTGCAGTGTTGGTGGTACTGATGGTAGAATTCACGTGAGCAGGGTTGTTGTTCATGTTGATGTATTGGCACTGTTGGTGGAGATTCTGGTGGGGCTGTTGTTGATGATTCTGGTAAGGTTATTGTTGGTGGTAAGACTATTGTTAGAGGTTCTGGTTAGGCTATGGTTGGAGGTTCTGGTAAGACTATTGTTGGTAGTAAGGCTATTGTTGGAGGTTCTGGTAAGGCTATTGTTGGAGGTTCTGGCAAGGCTATGGTTGGAGGCTCTGGCAAGGCTATTGTTGGAGGTTCTGGTAAGGCTAGTGTTGGAGGTTCTGGTAAGGCTATTGTTGGAGGTTCTGGTAAGGCTATTGTTGGAGGTTCTGGTAAGGCTATTGTTGGAGGTTCTGGTGGGCTGACACAGTGGGAAAGAAAGTCAGCTGACTTGCACAGTAATATTCCATCAAGCAGATGGTCATTATACAAGAGTGTTCACTAGTGTCAGCCTGACCTGGTAGACTTCACTAGTGTCAGCCTGAGCTGGTAGACTTCACTAGTGTCAGCCTGAGCTGGTAGACTTCACTAGTGTCAGCCTGAGCTGGTAGACTTCACTAGTGTCAGCCTGAGCTGGGAGACTTCACTAGTGTCAGCCTGAGCTGGTAGACTTCACTAGTGTCAGCCTGAGCTGGTAGACTTCACTAGTGTCAGCCTGAGCTGGGAGACTTCAGTAGTGTCAGCCTGAGCTGGTAGACTTCACTAGTGTCAGCCTGAGCTGGGAGACTTCAGTAGTGTCAGCCTGAGCTGGTAGACTTCACTAGTGTCAGCCTGAGCTGGGAGACTTCACTAGTGTCAGCCTGAGCTGGGAGACTTCAGTAGTGTCAGCCTGAGCTGGGAGACTTCACTAGTGTCAGCCTGAGCTGGGAGACTTCAGTAGTGTCAACCTGAGCTGGGAGACTTCAGTAGTGTCAGTCTGAGCTGGGAGACTTCAGTAGTGTCAACCTGAGCTGGGAGACTTCAGTAGTGTCAGCCTGAGCTGGGAGACTTCAGTAGTGTCAACCTGAGCTGGGAGACTTCAGTAGTGTCAGCCTGAGCTGGGAGACTTCAGTAGTGTCAGCCTGAGCTGGGTGACTTCAGTAGTGTCATCCTGAGCTGGGAGACTTCAGTAGTGTCAGCCTGAGCTGGGAGACTTCAGTAGTGTCAGCCTGAGCTGGGAGACTTCAGTAGTGTCAGCCTGAGCTGGGAGACTTCAGTAGTGTCAGCCTGAGCTGGGAGACTTCAGTAGTGTCAGCCTCAGCTGGAAGACTTCAGCAGTGTCAGCCTCAGCTGGGAGACTTCAGTAGTATCAGCCTGAGCTGGGAGACTTCAGTAGTGTCAACCTAAGCTGGGAGACTTCAGTATTGTCAGCCTGAGCTGGGAGACTTCTGCAGTGTCAGCCTGAGCTGGGAGACTTCAGTAGTGTCAACCTCAGCTGAAAGACTTCAGCATTGTCAGCCTGAGCTAGGAGAATTTAGTAGTGTCAGCCTCAGCTGGGAGACTTCACTAGTGTCAGCCTGAGCTGGGAGACTTCAGTAGTGTCAGCCTGAGCTGGGAGACTTCACTAGTGTCAGCCTGAGCTGGGAGACTTCAGTAGTGTCAACCTGAGCTGGGAGACTTCAGTATTGTCAGCCTGAGCTGGGAGACTTCTGCAGTGTCAGCCTGAGCTGGGAGACTTCAGTAGTGTCAACCTCAGCTGAAAGACTTCAGCATTGTCAGCCTGAGCTAGGAGAATTTAGTAGTGTCAGCCTCAGCTGGGAGACTTCAGCAACGTCAGCCTCAGCTGAAAGACTTCAGCATTGTCAGCCTGAGCTAGGAGAATTTAGTAGTGTCAGCCTGAGCTGGGAGACTTCAGTAGTGTCAGCCTCAGCTGAAAGACTTCAGCATTGTCAGCCTGAGCAGGGAGACTTCACTAGTGTCAGCCTGAGCTGGGAGAATTTGGTAGTGTCAACCTGAGCTGGGAGACTTCAGCAGTGTCAGCCT
>NW_027195072.1:285000-292500 GCF_038502225.1 Cherax quadricarinatus
TGTAAGTCTACAACAGTAAGTAGGCCTGCCTAACTTGTACCAGTAGGCCTATAACAGTAGGTCTACAACAGTGAATATGCCTGTCTAACATGTATCAGTAGGCATATAACAGTAAGTAGGCCTGCTTAACTTGTACCAGTAGGCCTGCAAAAGTGAATAGGCCTGTCTAACATGTACCAGTAGGTCTACAACAGTCATTCTCAGGTCTTGTGTTCATTATAATCCCACTCTTGTCAAGAGCTAACACTGCCATTGTGAAAAATCTAACACTGTAGAGTGCTGTCATTGTAAAAGATACCATTGTAAAGAACTACCATTGTAAAAGATACCATTGTAAAGAACTACCATTGTAAAAGATACCATTGTAAAGAACTACCATTGTAAAAGATACCATTGTAAAGAACTACCATTGTAAAAGATACCATTGTAAAGAACTACCATTGTAAAAGATACCATTGTAAAGAACTACCATTGTAAAATATACCATTGTTAATGATAACATTGTAAAATACACCATTGTAAATAACTACCATTGTAAAAAATATACCATTGTAAATATGTACCATTGTAAAAGATACCATTGTATATAACTACCTTTGTAAAAGATACCATTGTATATAACTGCCATTGTAAAAGATACCATTGTATATAACTACCATTGTAAAAGATACCATTGTATATAACTACCATTGTAAAAGATACCATTGTATATAACTGCCATTGTAAAAGATACCATTGTATATAACTACCATTGTAAAAGATACCATTGTATATAACTACCATTGTAAAAGATACCATTGTATATAACTACCATTGTAAAAGATACCATTGTATATAACTACCATTGTAAAAGATACCATTGTATATAACTACCATTGTAAAAGATACCATTGTATATAACTGCCATTGTAAAAGATACCATTTTATATAACTACCATTGTAAAAGATACCATTGTATATAACTACCATTGTAAAAGATACCATTGTATATAACTACCATTGTAAAAGATACCATTGTATATAACTACCATTGTAAAAGATACCATTGTATATAACTGCCATTGTAAAAGATACCATTTTATATAACTACCATTGTAAAAGATACCATTTTATATAACTACCATTGTAAAAGATACTATTGTTAAATAATCACCATTGTAAAGAACTAACACTGTAAATGGCTACCACATCCTAGGAGTTGGGGGCACCTAGGTGGTGAGTGCTGGGTGGCACCTAGGTGGTGAGTGCTGGGTGGCACCTAGGTGGTGAGTGCTGGGTGGCACCTAGGTGGTGAGTGCTGGGTGGCACCTAGGTGGTGAGTGCTGGATGGCACCTAGGTGGTGAGTGCTGGGTGGCACCTAGGAGATGAGAGACACCTAGGAGGTGATTCAGGATGACGTATCCAACCTCGCAGTAAACAGCGTCTGCTGTAAGCAACCATCACTCAGCTTGCACTGTAAACACGTGCCCCTGTAAACAGCAGTAGTTTTAAACAATGTTTACTGTCAGCAGCCATCAATAAACAGCTTTCACTATAAACACGTACCGCTGTAAACAGCTGTAGTTTTAAACAGCGTCTGCTGTAAACGGCTTCCGCTGTAAAGAAGCACAACTGTAAACAGTTACTTTGGTAAATAACCACCATTGTAGACAGTTACTATGGTAAATAACCACCATTATAAATAGTTACTATTGCAAATAACCACCATAATAATCAGTACAATTTGAAATAACCATTGTAAACAGTACAATTGTAATTAACCACCAATGTAAAGGCCTTGAAGTGTAAATCATATGAGAACACTAGAAATACATTTTTTTTTTTTTACACACAGGATTTGACAAGGTTAAGGACAATAACAATAACCACAATAAAACCACAGCAATCACAATAACAACCACTACAACATCAATACCCGAAAGTAAAACCATAACAATCACAGGAATAGCGAAAACAACCTCAACAGTAACCACCACTGTAACAACAACCACAACAATAACCACCACTACAACCACAACAATTACCACCACTGCAACAACCACAACAACCACTGCAACTACAACAATAACCACTGCAACAGCAACGACAGCAATACTACAACAAAGAACAAAGCAACCACAACAATAACAAGACCCACAACAATAACAATAACAACAAGGTACAGAAACCATAACTACCATAACAACAGCAGCCACAACAACGACAACAACTAACCACAGCAACAATCAGCTGATAATGAGATCACGTGATGCCTGCTTACCTGCCTGCCTACCTGGCTATCTGCCTGCTTACCTACTTACCTGCCTGCCTACCTGCCTGATTAGTTGCCTGCCTGCCTGCTTACCTACTTACCTGCCTGCCTGCCTGCCTGCTTAACTGCCTGCCTGCCTGCCTACTTTCCTGCCTGTCTGCCTGCCTGCCTACCTACCTGCCTGCCTGCCTAACTACCTACATGCCTGCCTACCTGCCTGCCTGTCTGCCTATCTGCGTGCTTACCTGCCTGTCTAACTCCCTGCCTGTCTATTACCTGCCTGTCTGTCTGCCTGCCTACCTACCTACCTACCTGCCTGCCTGTCTGCCTGCCTGCCTGCCTGCCTGTCTGCCTAACTGCCTGCCTGCCTGCCTGTTTGCCTGCCTGCGTACCTGTCTGTCTGGCTGACTGCCTGCCTGTTTGCCTGCCTGCCTGTCTGCCTAACTGCCTGCCTGCCTGTTTGCCTGCCTGCGTACCTGTCTGCCTGGCTGACTGATTGCCTGCCTAACTGCCTGCCTGCGTACCTGTCCCCCTGCCTGCCTACTTGCCTGCCTAACTGCCTGTTTGCCTGCCTGCGTACCTGCATGTCTGCGTACCTGCTTACCTGCCTGCCTGCTTGCCTGCCTACCAGCCTGCCTGCTTATCTGCCTATCTGTTTACCTGCCTACTTGTTTACCTGCGTGCCTGCTTACCTGCCTGCCAGCCTGCCTGCTTACCTGCCTGCCTGCTTGCCTGCCTACCTGTTTACCTGCCTACCTGTTTACCTGCCTACCTGTTTACCTGCCTAACTGCTTACCTGCCTACCTGTTTACCTGCCTAACTGCATACCGGCCTACCTGTTTACCTACCTAACTGCTTACCTGCCTAACTGCTTACCTGCCTACCTGTTTACCTGCCTAACTGCTTACCTGCCTACTTGCTTACCTATCTACCTGCCTGCTTAGCTGCCTACTTGCTTACGTGCCTGCTTACCTGCCTACCTGTTTACCTGCTTACCTTCTTACTTGCCTACCTGCCTACCTGCTTACCTACCAGACAGAGGACTCGACACACGTACATGGTTACCTGACAACTAAGCTTCACCGTATATAGTCCCACACCTGGCAAATCCTACCCCCTCCCCCCATAACCCATCCCCCACCATCCCCTACCACCCCTCCCCCCTCTATTGTTGTGGTGTGCTGAAACCTACCTCTCTCTGTTTCTCTCTTTCTCTCGCTGTCTCTCATGTACAAAAAACACACCACCACCACCATAGGCCAAGTGCTTATGGACAAGTGTCTTTCAGATTTAATAAGTAAAACAAACACACACACACACACACACACACACACACACACACACACACACACACACACACACACACACACACACACACACACACACACACATTCCTGGAGTTTAACCCCACCAAGTGCTAAGTCATGAAGATTGGGAATGGTCAGAGAAGACCGCAGACAGAGTACAGTCTAGGCTGGCAAAGACTGCAAACCTCACTCAAGGAAAATGATCTTGGGGTGAGTATAATACCGAGCACGTCTGAGGCACACATCAACCAGATAACTGCTGCAGCATATGGGCGCCTGACAAACCTGAGAATAGCGTTCCGATACCTAGGTAAGGAATCGTTCAAGACTCTGTACACCGTGTACGTCTGGCCCATACTGGAGTACGCAGCACCAGTTTGGAACCCACACCTGGTCATGCACGTCACGGAATTAGAGAAAGTGCAAAGGTTTGCAGTGCGGCCAGCAGTAACAGCCTAGTTGATCAGGCCCTGATCCATCAGGAGGCCTGGTCATGGACCGGGCCGCGGGGGCGTTGATCCCCGGAATAACCTCCAGGTAACCTCCAGGTAAGACTAGTTCCAGAGCTAAGTGGTATGTCCTACGAAGAAAGGTTAAGGGAAATCAACCTGACGACACTGGAGGACAGGAAGGAAAGGGGAAGACATGATAACGACATAGAAAATACTGAGAGGAATTGACAAGGTGAACGGTGACAGGATGTTCCAGAGATGGGACACAGAAACAAGGGGTCACAACTGAAAGTTGAAGACTCAGACGAGTGACGGGGATGTTAGGAAGTATTTCTTCAGTCATAGAGTTGTCAGGAAATGGAATAGTCTGGAGAGTGATGTAGGGGAGGCAGGATCCATACATAGCTTTAAGAAGAGGTATGATACAGCTCATAAATCAGGGAGAGTGACCAAGTAGCGACCAGTGAAGAGGCGGGGCCAAGAGCTGTGACTCGACCCTGCAACCACAAATAAGTGAATAGGTGAGTACACACACACACACGCACACACACACATACACACACTGACAGGGAGGCAACAACGAGTCATGGTACGTGAAGAGGCACCTGTGACGAGCAGGGTCCCACAAGGGTCAGTTCTAGGACCAGTGCTATTTTTGATATATGCGAACGACATGATGGAAGGAATAGACTCTGAAGTGTCCCTATTCGCAGATGATGTGAAGCTGATGAGAAGAATTAAATCGGATGAGGATGAGGCAGGACTGCAAAGAGACCTGGACAGGCTGGACACGTGGTCCAGAAACTGGCTTCTCGAATTCAAACCTGCCAAATGCAAAGTCATGAAGATTGGGGAGGGGCAAAGAAGACCGCAGACAGAGTATAGGCTAGGTGGACAAAGACTACAGACCTCACTCAGGAAGAAAGACCTTGGGGTGACCATAACACCGAGCACGTCACCGGAGGCACACATCAACCAAATAACTGCTGCAGCATACGGGCGCCTGGCAAACCTGAGAATAGCGTTCCGATACCTTAATAAGGAATCGTTCAAGACACTGTACGCTGTGTATGTTAGGCCCATACTGGAGTATGCAGCACCAGTCTGGAACCCACACCTGGTCAAGCGCGTCAAGAAGTTAGAGAAAGTACAAAGGTTTGCAACAAGGCTAGTCCCAGAGCTCAGGGTAATGTCGTACGAGGAAAGGTTGAGGGAAATCGGACTGACGACACTGGAGGACAGAAGGGTCAGGGGAGACATGATAACGACATACAAGATACTGCGGGGAATAGACAGGGTGGACAGAGATAGGATGTTCCAGAGAGGGGACACAGAAACAAGGGGTCACAACTGGAAGCTGAAGACTCAGACGAGTCACAGGGACGTTAGGAAGTATTTCTTCAGTCATAGAGTCGTCAGGAAGTGGAATAGCCTAGCAAGTGAAGTAGTGGAGGCAGGAACCATACATAGTTTTAAGAAGAGGTATGACAAAGCTCAGGAAGCAGAGAGAGAGAGAGGATCCAGTAGCGATCAGTGAAGAGGCGGGGCCAGGAGCTGAGTGTCGACCCCTGCAACCACAATTAGGTGAGTACAATTAGGCGAGTACACACACACACACACACACACACACACACACACACACACACACACACACACACACACATTGTACAGTAACACAAGCACCACTACCACCACCATCATTGTAACCACCACTACCACCAATATCACTGCTACCACTATTACTCCTACCTCCACCATCGCTGCTGCCACTACTACCACCACCACCATTGCAACCACCACTATCACTGTTACCACTACTATCACTGCTACCACTACTATCGCTGCTTCCACCACCATCGCTGCTGCTACCACTACCACCACTATCACTGCTACCACCACTATCACTGCTACCACTACTTTCAATGCTACCACTATCACTTCTACCACCACCATCATTGCTACCACCACTACCACCACCATCGCTGCTACCACTATCACTGCTATCACTACTACCACCACTATCGTTGCTACCACCAGTATTACTGCTACCACCACCATCACTGCTACCGTTAGCACTGCTGCCACCACAACCACACTATACCACTATCACTACTACCATTGCTACCTCCACTACCACTGCTTCCACCAATACTACTGCTACCACCACTATCACTGCTATCACCACTACCACTGCTACCACGACTACTACTGCTACCACGACTAACACTGCTACCACCTCCACCACTACTTCCACCACTATCACTACTACAACCACTATCACTACTACAACCACTATCACTGTTACCACCACTATCACTGCTACCACCACTACCACACTACCATCACTACTACCACCACTACCACTACCACTATCACTGCTACAAACACTACCACTGCTACCACAACTGTCACTGCTACCACAAACACTACCACTGCTACCACAACTGTCACTGCTACCACTACCACTATCACTGCTACAAACACTACCACTGCTACCACCACTGTCACTGCTACCACTACTGTTTCCACCAATACCACTGCTACCACCACTACCACCACCACTATCACTACTACCACCACTATCACTACTACCACCACTATCACTACTGCCACCACTATCACTACTACAACCACCATCACTGCTACCACCATCACTGCTACCACTATCACTGCTACCACCACTATCACTGCTACCACCACTATCACTGCTACCACCACTATTTCCACCAGTACCACTGCTACCACCACTACCTCTATTACCACCACCATAACTACTACAACCACTATCACTGCTACCACCACTACCGCCAATATCACTTCTACCACCACTATCACTGCTACCACCACTACCACAATACCGTAATCACTACTACCACCACTACCACTACCACTATCACTGCTACAAACACTACCACTGCTACCACCACTGTCACTGCTACCACTACTGTTTCCACCAATACCACTGCTACCACCACTACCACCACTATCACTACTACCACCACTATCACTACTACCATCACTATCACTTCTACCACCACTATCACTACTACAACCACTATCACTGCTACCACCACTATCACTGCTACCACCACTATCACTGCTACCACCACTATCACTGCTTCCACTATCACTGCTACCACCACTATCACTGCTACCACCACTACCACTACTACGAACACTACCACTGCTACCACCACTATCACTGCTACCACCACTGTTTCCACCAGTACCACTGCTACCACCACTACCTCTATTACCACCACCATAACTACTACAACCACTATCACTGCTACCACCACTACCACCAATATCACTTCTACCACCACTATCACTGCTACCACCACTACCCATATCACTGCTACAAACACTACCGCTGCTACCGCCACTATCACTGCTACCACCACTATCACTGCTACCACAACTATCACTGCTACCACCACTACCACCACTCACTTCTACCACCGCTATCACTGCTACCACCACTACCAC
>NW_027195072.1:297500-390000 GCF_038502225.1 Cherax quadricarinatus
GTAAACCAGACCAGCAGCACTGTAAACCAGAGGAACAGACACTGTGAACTAGACCAGCAGACACTGTAAACCAGACCAGCAGACACTGTGAACCAGACCAGCAGCACTGTAAACCAGAGGAACAGACACTGTGAACTAGACCAGCAGACACTGTAAACCAGACCAGCAGACACTGTAAGCCAGACCAGCAGCCATTGTGAACCAGACCAGCAGACCCTGTAAACCAGACCAGCAGACACTGTAAACCAGACCAGCAGACCCTGTAAACCAGACCAGCAGACACTGTGAACCAGACCAGCAGACACTGTAAGCCAGACCAGCAGACACTGTAAACCAGACCAGCAGACACTGTAAACCAGACCAGCAGACACTGTAAACCAGACCAGCAGACACTGTGAACCAGACCAGCAGACACTGTAAACCAGACCAGCAGACACTGTAAACCAGACCAGCATACACTGTGAACCAGACCAGCAGACACTGTAAACCAGTCCAGCAGACACTGTAAACCAGACCAGCAGACACTGTGAACCAGACCAGCAGACACTGTAAACCAGACCAGCAGACACTGTAAACCAGACCAGCATACACTGTGAACCAGACCAGCAGCACTGTAAACCAGAGGAACAGACACTGTGAGCTAGACCAGCAGACACTGTAAACCAGACCAGCAGACACTGTAAGCCAGACCAGCGGCCACTGTGAACCAGACCAGCAGACCCTGTAAACCAGACCAGCAGACACTGTAAACCAGACCAGCAGACACTGTAAACCAGACCAGCAGACACTGTGAACCAGACCAGCAGACACTGTAAACCAGACCAGCAGACACTGTAAACCAGACCAGCAGCACTGTAAACCAGACCAGCAGACACTGTAAACCAGATCAGCAGACACTGTAAACCAGAGGAACAGACACTGTGAACTAGACCAGCAGACACTGTAAACCAGACCAGCAGACCCTGTAAACCAGACCAGCAGACCCTGTAAATCAGACCAGCAGACACTGTAAACCTGACCAGCAGACACTGTAAACCAGACCAGCAGACACTGTAAGCCAGACCAGCAGACACTGTAAACCAGACCAGCAGACACTGTCAACCAGACCAGCAGACACTGTAAACCTGACCAGCAGACACTGTAAACCAGACCAGCAGACACTGTAAGCCAGACCAGCAGACACTGTAAACCAGACCAGCAGACACTGTCAACCAGACCAGCAGACACTAAACCAGACCAGGCGTTGTGACACATTTAAAACGCTATATACACAAGCAGATAAGATTACCTATGTTTCTTAAGAAACGGGAGCGCGCGCGCGCGGGCACTCGGTATTAGTAAGCAAGGTCAGTAGATGCTACAGACCTGGAAAAGCGGTGAACTCCGTCGCTCTCTACGAGATCCCATGTAGATGTGGTGATACAATGTTACGTAGAAAGACTTGGAGGAGAGTCTGAAACTGGGACTTCCAGATGACCATCGTGGTATGCAAACTTAAGACTGTTTGAATTCTTGTATAGCATTTTATCCATCTTATTGACGAACTAATAGTAATATAATAATTGCAGTAATTATAATGGTAATAATAGCAATAATAGTAATAACAAAAGTAATGAGACGTGTAAAGGGGGTAACTGGGCGTCAACTGTGAAATTAAATCATGGTAATGTAATAAACCCTCCCCTCTCTCTCTCTCTCTCTCTCTCTCTCTCTCTCTCTCTCTCTCTCTCTCTACTGTGGTATGAAGGAGTGACCTACATTCCATTCCCTTCCAGTGACACTAATTTCTGCTTCTCTACTCAACTCCTCCGTAATGCTGGCAATTTCCACTGTGGTGAG
Organism: Cherax quadricarinatus; assembly: GCF_038502225.1. Classification (NCBI taxonomy): domain Eukaryota; kingdom Metazoa; phylum Arthropoda; class Malacostraca; order Decapoda; family Parastacidae; genus Cherax; species Cherax quadricarinatus. The sequence goes on from NW_027195072.1 coordinate 299,340, forward strand.
GCAAGAAAACCATCCTGGGTGATGGAGTATGGCACGATAACCATTCTGGGTGATGGAGTATGGCACGATAACCATCCTGGGTGATGGAGTATGGCACGATAACCGTCCTGGGTGATGGAGTATGGTATGATAACCGTCCTGGGTGATGGAGTATGGTATGATAACCATCCTGGGTGATGGAGTATGGTATGATAACCATCCTGGGTGATGGAGTATGGCATGATAACCTTCCTGGGTGATGGAGTATGGCATGATAACCATCCTGGGTGATGGAGTATGGCACGATAACCGTCCTGGGTGATGGAGTATGGCACGATAACCATTCTGGGTGATGGAGTATGGCACGATAACCATCCTGGGTGATGGAGTATGGCACGATAACCGTCCTGGGTGATGGAGTATGGCACGATAACCGTCCTGGGTGATGGAGTATGGTATGATAACCGTCGTGGGTGATGGAGTATGGTATGATAACCATCCTGGGTGATGGAGTATGGTATGATAACCGTCCTGGGTGATGGAGTATGGTATGATAACCGTCGTGGGTGATGGAGTATGGTATGATAACCGTCCTGGGTGATGGAGTATGGTATGATAACCGTCCTGGGTGATGGAGTATGGTATGATAACCGTCGTGGGTGATGGAGTATGGTATGATAACCATCCTGGGTGATGGAGTATGGTATGATAACCGTCCTGGGTGATGGAGTATGGTATGATAACCGTCGTGGGTGATGGAGTATGGTATGATAACCGTCCTGGGTGATGGAGTATGGTATGATAACCGTCCTGGGTGATGGAGTATGGTATGATAACCGTCGTGGGTGATGGAGTATGGTATGATAACCATCCTGGGTGATGGAGTATGGTATGATAACCATCCTGGGTGATGGAGTATGGTATGATAACCATCCTGGGTGATGGAGTATGGCATGATAACCTTCCTGGGTGATGGAGTATGGCATGATAACCATCCTGGCGAAAAAGCCAGACGAACCAGTCAGACGAACCAGCCAAACGACCCAGCCAGACGAACCAGTCAGACGAACCAGCCAAACGACCCAGCCAGACGACCCAGGCAGACGAACCAGCTAGATGGTGAAAAAAACAGACACAAATGTAGTACAATGCAACCGTTTATTGACTACGTTGAGCCCATCATTTATCTCCAGCCAGACAAAACTTCGCGTCTGAGGAACGAGCAGAGATCTCACGCGGCTCACAACAGGCCAGTTGATGGCTTAAATTATTTGGAAGAGCCCCCAAAATATATATAAACAGCAACTCCAATGCTCTTTCCTTGAGAACGTTTCTATCAAGTTATCCTCGTAATGCAACTCGAGAATGTGCTGGAGGAAGAGGTCCCCAAATCTACACACTGGAACCATTCCTTGGAAATCTGGAAGACGTGGTGGATCGCGCCGAACTCCCAGGGTGAAAACGAGGCGCACGGTGTGTGTGTCGAAGTCTGTATTCCCTTCACTGGACTCTGAAATAGACCTACACACATGAAAGACATACCCAAACGAATTTACTCTTGATTTAAGACCTACACGAACGAATGTACTCTTGATTTAAGACCTAAACCCAGACGAATGTACTCAGATCGAAAACATGATCCCACGAATGTACTCTTGATTTAAGACTTAAACCCACGAATGTACTCATGATTTAAAACTTAAACCCACGAATGTACGCTTTAACTTAAAACCTAAAACCTCGATCACACGCGAATGTACTCTGCCTTGGGTCTACCCTCACGTACTAACTCTTCTTCCTGCCCCTCACCGTACCCCCTCCCCAAAACAACCCCACCCCGCTCACATCGGCGTAAAGGGGGGGAGGGGGGAGGGAGGGTGGGGGTGTTATCGCTACCCATACAGTTAAATGTAGGCCCTGAACATGCAATTACAGAGGTTTGGTAATCGACAGACGTCAATAAAGGGGGGGGGGGAGGAGGTGGTAGTGGAGGAGGGGGAGGGGGGAGGAGGTGGTAGTGGAGGAGGGGAAGGGGTGGTGGGAATGGGTGGTAGTAGAGTGAGCCTTTATCAAGGTAGTGGCACCGACGCTTGTAGCAGTGGTGGTAGTAGTGTTTGTGAGGGATCGTGGTAGTTGTGGTAGTAACAGTAGTAGTAGTAGTAGATGTAGTAATAATTGCAGCCGTTATGGTAGTAGTAATGGTGGTAGTAGTTGTTGTAGTAGTAGTGTTAAAAGTAGTCGTAGTAGTAGTGCTATTAATAGTTGTAGCAGTAGTAGTAGTGTTAAAAGTAGTCGTAGTAGTAGTGCTATTAATAGTTGTAGCAGTAGTAGTAGTGTTAAAAGTAGTCGTAGTAGTAGTGCTATTAATAGTCGTAGTGCTATTAGTAGTCGTAGTATTATTAGTAGTCGTAGTGTTATTAGTAGTCGTAGTGTTATTAGTAGTCGTAGTAGTGTTATTAGTAGTCATAGTGTTATTAGTAGTCGTAGTGGTGTTATTAGTAGTCGTAGTGTTAGTAGTCGTAGTAGTAGTGTTATTAGTAGTCGTAGTGTTAGTAGTCGTAGTAGTAGTGTTATTAGTAGTCGTAGTGTTATTAGTAGTCGTAGTTGTAGTAGTAGTGTTATTAGTAGTCGTAGTAGTAGTGTTATTAGTAGTTGCAGTAGTAGCGTTATTAGTAGTAGTAGTCGTAGTAGTGCTAATAGTCGTAGTAGTAGTAGTAGTCGTAGTGTTAGTAGTCGTAGTAGTGTTAGTAGTCGTAGTAGTAGAAGTAGTGTTATTAGTAGTCGTAGCAGTAGTAGTGTTATTAGTAGTCGTAGCAGTAGTAGTAGTGTTATTAGTAGTCGTAGTAGTAGTAGTGTTAGTAGTAGTAGTAGTAGTAGTAGTGTTATTAGTAGTCGTAGTAGTAGTAGTGTTATTAGTAGTCATAGTAGTAGTGTTAGTCGTAGTAGTAGTAGTGTTATTAGTAGTAGTAGTAGTAGTGTTATTAGTCGTAGTAGTGTTATTAGTAGTCGTAGTAGTAGTGTTATTAGTAGTCGTAGTAGTAGTGTTATTAGTAGTCGTAGTAGTAGTAGTGTTATTAGTAGTCGTAGTAGTAGTAGTGTTATTAGTCGTAGTAATAGTAGTAGTGTTATTAGTAGTCGTAGTAGTAGTAGTAGTGTTATTAGTAGTCGTAGTAGTGTTATTAGTAGTCGTAGCAGTAGTAGTAGTGTTATTAGTAGTCGTAGCAGTAGTAGTAGTGTTAGTAGTCGTAGTAGTGGTAGTGTTATTAGTAGTCGTAGCAGTATTAGTGTTATTAGTAGTCGTAGTAGTGTTATTAGTAGTCGTAGCAGTAGTAGTGTCATTAGTAGTCGTAGTAGTAGTGTTATTAGTAGTCGTAGTAGTAGTGTTACTAGTAGTCGTAGTAGTAGTGTTACTAGTAGTCGTAGTAGTAGTGTTACTAGTAGTCGTTGTAGTAGTATTAGTAGTAGGTTGTAGCTAAATTGGCAGTGATAAGTAGTGATGGAAGATAACAAGAGAGAGAGAGAGAGAGAGAGAGAGAGAGAGAGAGGTATTCCCGGTGGGTGGAGGATGGGAGTCGGACTCATCCATAATAATGAACACATCAAGGACTGTCTCATAAACACGCTAAGATAACAGGGATATCTTGCTACTCCTACTTACACTTTGGTCACACTTCACAGACACGCACATGCATATATATATATACATACATCTAGGTTTTTCTCCTTTTTCTAAATAGCTCTTGTTCTTTTTTATTTCTTCTATTGTCCATGGGGAAGTGGAAAAGAATCTTTCCTCCGTAAGCCATGCGTGTCGTATGAGGCGACTAAAATGCCGGGAGCAATGGGCTAGTAACCCCTTCTCCTGTATACAATTACTAAAAAAGAGAAGAAGAAAAACTTTATAAAACTGGGTTGCTTAAATGTGCGTGGATGTAGTGCGGATGACAAGAAACAGATGATTGCTGATGTTATGAATGAAAAGAAGTTGGATGTCCTGGCCCTAAGCGAAACAAAGCTGAAGGGGGTAGGAGAGTTTCAGTGGGGGGAAATAAATGGGATTAAATCTGGAGTATCTGAGAGAGTTAGAGCAAAGGAAGGGGTAGTAGTAATGTTAAATGATCAGTTATGGAAGGAGAAAAGAGAATATGAATGTGTAAATTCAAGAATTATGTGGATTAAAGTAAAGGTTGGATGCGAGAAGTGGGTCATAATAAGCGTGTATGCACCTGGAGAAGAGAGGAATGCAGAGGAGAGAGAGAGATTTTGGGAGATGTTAAGTGAATGTATAGGAGCCTTTGAACCAAGTGAGAGAGTAATTGTGGTAGGGGACTTGAATGCTAAAGTAGGAGAAACTTTTAGAGAGGGTGTGGTAGGTAAGTTTGGGGTGCCAGGCGTAAATGATAATGGGAGCCCTTTGATTGAACTTTGTATAGAAAGGGGTTTAGTTATAGGTAATACATATTTTAAGAAAAAGAGGATAAATAAGTATACACGATATGATGTAGGGCGAAATGACAGTAGTTTGTTGGATTATGTATTGGTAGATAAAAGACTGTTGAGTAGACTTCAGGATGTACATGTTTATAGAGGGGCCACAGATATATCAGATCACTTTCTAGTTGTAGCTACACTGAGAGTAAAAGGTAGATGGGATACAAGGAGAATAGAAGCATCAGGGAAGAGAGAGGTGAAGGTTTATAAACTAAAAGAGGAGGCAGTTGGGGTAAGATATAAACAGCTATTGGAGGATAGATGGGCTAATGAGAGCATAGGCAATGGGGTCGAAGAGGTATGGGGTAGGTTTAAAAATGTAGTGTTAGAGTGTTCAGCAGAAGTTTGTGGTTACAGGAAAGTGGGTGCAGGAGGGAAGAGGAGCGATTGGTGGAATGATGATGTAAAGAGAGTAGTAAGGGAGAAAAAGTTAGCATATGAGAAGTTTTTACAAAGTAGAAGTGATGCAAGGAGGGAAGAGTATATGGAGAAAAAGAGAGAAGTTAAGAGAGTGGTGAAGCAATGTAAAAAGAGAGCAAATGAGAGAGTGGGTGAGATGTTATCAACAAATTTTGTTGAAAATAAGAAAAAGTTTTGGAGTGAGATTAACAAGTTAAGAAAGCCTAGAGAACAAATGGATTTGTCAGTTAGAAATAGGAGAGGAGAGTTATTAAATGGAGAGTTAGAGGTATTGGGAAGATGGAAGGAATATTTTGAGGAATTGTTAAATGTTGATGAAGATAGGGAAGCTGTGATTTCGTGTATAGGGCAAGGAGGAATAACATCTTGTAGGAGTGAGGAAGAGCCAGTTGTGAGTGTGGGGGAAGTTCGTGAGGCAGTAGGTAAAATGAAAGGGGGTAAGGCAGCCGGGATTGATGGGATAAAGATAGAAATGTTAAAAGCAGGTGGGGATATAGTTTTGGAGTGGTTGGTGCAATTATTTAATAAATGTATGGAAGAGGGTAAGGTACCTAGGGATTGGCAGAGAGCATGCATAGTTCCTTTGTATAAAGGCAAAGGGGATAAAAGAGAGTGCAAAAATTATAGGGGGATAAGTCTGTTGAGTGTACCTGGTAAAGTGTATGGTAGAGTTATAATTGAAAGAATTAAGAGTAAGACGGAGAATAGGATAGCAGATGAACAAGGAGGCTTTAGGAAAGGTAGGGGGTGTGTGGACCAGGTGTTTACAGTGAAACATATAAGTGAACAGTATTTAGATAAGGCTAAAGAGGTCTTTGTGGCATTTATGGATTTGGAAAAGGCGTATGACAGGGTGGATAGGGGGGCAATGTGGCAGATGTTGCAAGTGTATGGTGTAGGAGGTAGGTTACTGAAAGCAGTGAAGAGTTTTTACGAGGATAGTGAGGCTCAAGTTAGAGTATGTAGGAAAGAGGGAAATTTTTTCCCAGTAAAAGTAGGCCTTAGACAAGGATGTGTGATGTCACCGTGGTTGTTTAATATATTTATAGATGGGGTTGTAAGAGAAGTAAATGCGAGGGTCTTGGCAAGAGGCGTGGAGTTAAAAGATAAAGAATCACACACAAAGTGGGAGTTGTCACAGCTGCTCTTTGCTGATGACACTGTGCTCTTGGGAGATTCTGAAGAGAAGTTGCAGAGATTGGTGGATGAATTTGGTAGGGTGTGCAAAAGAAGAAAATTAAAGGTGAATACAGGAAAGAGTAAGGTTATGAGGATAACAAAAAGATTAGGTGATGAAAGATTGAATATCAGATTGGAGGGAGAGAGTATGGAGGAGGTGAACGTATTCAGATATTTGGGAGTGGACGTGTCAGCGGATGGGTCTATGAAAGATGAGGTGAATCATAGAATTGATGAGGGAAAAAGAGTGAGTGGTGCACTTAGGAGTCTGTGGAGACAAAGAACTTTGTCCTTGGAGGCAAAGAGGGGAATGTATGAGAGTATAGTTTTACCAACGCTCTTATATGGGTGTGAAGCGTGGGTGATGAATGTTGCAGCGAGGAGAAGGCTGGAGGCAGTGGAGATGTCATGTCTGAGGGCAATGTGTGGTGTGAATATAATGCAGAGAATTCGTAGTTTTGAAGTTAGGAGGAGGTGCGGGATTACCAAAACTGTTGTCCAGAGGGCTGAGGAAGGGTTGTTGAGGTGGTTCGGACATGTAGAGAGAATGGAGCGAAACAGAATGACTTCAAGAGTGTATCAGTCTGTAGTGGAAGGAAGGCGGGGTAGGGGTCGGCCTAGGAAGGGTTGGAGGGAGGGGGTAAAGGAGGTTTTGTGTGCGAGGGGCTTGGACTTCCAGCAGGCATGCGTGAGCGTGTTTGATAGGAGTGAATGGAGACAAATGGTTTTTAATACTTGACGTGCTGTTGGAGTGTGAGCAAAGTAACATTTATGAAGGGATTCAGGGAAACCGGCAGGCCGGACTTGAGTCCTGGAGATGGGAAGTACAGTGCCTGCACTCTGAAGGAGGGGTGTTAATGTTGCAGTTTAAAAACTGTAGTGTAAAGCACCCTTCTGGCAAGACAGTGATGGAGTGAATGATGGTGAAAGTTTTTCTTTTTCGGGCCACCCTGCCTTGGTGGGAATCGGCCGGTGTGATAATAAAAAAAAAATCAAGGACTCTCCTACAGCAACCACAACAACAACCACAACAACAACAACAACCACAACAACAACCACAACAACAACCACAACAACAACCACAACAACAACCACAACAACAACCACAACAACAACAACCACAACAACAACCACAACAACAACCACAACAACAACCACAACAACAACAACAACCACAACAACAACCACAACAACAACCACAACAACAACCACAACAACAACCACAACAACAACCACAACAACAACCACAACAACAACCACAACAACAACCACAACAACCACAACAGTAACAACCACAACAGTAACAACCACAACAACAACCACAACAACAACCACAGCAGTAACAACCACAACAACAACCACAACAACAACCACAACAACAACCACAACAACAACCACAACAACAACCACAACAACAACCACAACAACAACCACAACAACAACCACAACAACAACCACAACAACAACCACAACAACAACCACAACAACAACCACAACAACAACCACAACAATAATAACCACAGAACTATAACCACAACAATCATAACACCATATCCACACACAATTCTCAAGGTCACTAAATCATCCACACACAATTCTCAAGGTCACTAAATCATCCACACACAATTCTCAAGGTCACTAAATCATCCACACACAATTCTCAAGGTCACTAAATCATCCACACACAATTCTCAAGGTCACTAAATCATCCACACACAATTCTCAAGGTCACTGAATTATCCACACACAATTCTCAAGGTCACTAAATCATCCACACACAATTCTCAAGGTCACTAAATCATCCACACACATTTCTCAAGGTCACTAAATCATCCACACACAATTCTCAAGGTCACTGAATCATCCACACACATTTCTCAAGGTCACTAAATCATCCACACACAATTCTCAAGGTCACTGAATTATCCACACACAATTCTCAAGGTCACTAAATCATCCACACACAATTCTCAAGGTCACTAAATCATCCACACACAGTTCTCAAGGTCACTGAATCATCCACACACATTTCTCAAGGTCACTAAATCATCCACACACAATTCTCAAGGTCACTGAATTATCCACACACAATTCTCAAGGTCACTAAATCATCCACACACAATTCTCAAGGTCACTAAATCATCCACACACAATTCTCAAGGTCACTAAATCATCCACACACAATTCTCAAGGTCACTAAATCATCCACACACAATTCTCAAGGTCACTAAATCATCCACACATAATTCTCAAGGTCACTAAATCATCCACACACAATTCTCAAGGTCACTAAATCATCCACACACAATTCTCAAGGTCACTCCACGCACAAAATTATCCACACACAATTCTCAAGGTCACTAAATCATCCACACACAATTCTCAAGGTCACTAAATCATCCACACACAATTCTCAAGGTCACTAAATCATCCACACACAATTCTCAAGGTCACTCAAGGTCACTAAATCATCCACACACAATTCTCAAGGTCACTAAATCATCCACACACAATTCTCAAGGTCTCCACACACAAAGGTCACTAAATCATCCACACACAATTCTCAAGGTCACTAAATCATCCACACACAATTCTCAAGGTCACTAAATCATCCACACACAATTCTCAAGGTCACTCAATCATCCACACACAATTCTCAAGGTCACTATATCATCCACACACACACACAAGGTCACTAAATCATCCACACACAATTCTCAAGGTCACTAAATCATCCACACACAATTCTCAAGGTCACTAAATCATCCACACACAATTCTCAAGGTCACTAAATCATCCACACACAATTCTCAAGGTCACTAAATCATCCACACACAATTCTCAAGGTCACTAAATCATCCACACACAATTCTCAAGGTCATTAAATCATCCACACACAATTCTCAAGGTCACTGAATCATCCACACAATTCTCAAGGTCACTAAATCATCCACACACAATTTTCAAGGTCACTAAATCATCCACACACAATTCTCAAGGTCACTGAATCATCCACGCACAATTCTCAAGGTCACTGAATTATCCACACACAATTCTCAAGGTCACTAAATCATCCACACACAATTCTCAAGGTCACTAAATCATCCACACACAATTCTCAAGGTCACTGAATCATCCACACACAATTCTCAAGGTCACTAAATCATCCACACACAATTCTCAAGGTCATTAAATCATCCATACACAATTCTCAAGGTCACTAAATCATCCACACACAATTCTCAAGGTCACTAAATCATCCACACACAATTCTCGAGGTCATTAAATCATCCATACACAATTCTCAAGGTCACTGAATCATCCACACAATTCTCAAGGTCACTAAATCATCCACACACAATTCTCAAGGTCAGTGAATCATCCACACATAATACTCAAGGTCAGTGAATCATCCACACAATTCTCAAAGTCACTGAATCATCCACACACAATTCTCAAGGTCACTGATCATCTACACAATTCTCAAGGTCAGTGAATCATCCACACAATTCTCAAGGTCAGTGAATCATCCACACACAATTCTCAAGGTCAGTGAATCATCCACACACAATTCTCAAGGTCACTGAATCATCCACACACAATTCTCAAGGTCACTAAATCATCCACACACAATTCTCAAGGTCACAAATGTTTGAGTAAGAGAGAGAGAGAGAGAGAGAGAGAGAGAGAGAGAGAGAGAGAGAGAGAGAGAGAGAGAGAGAGAGAAAATTATTTACTTCACAAGACTGGGTATACGCGGACCAGCTTCAAGGTGACCCTGTGACGCATGTGCTGGGTGTGACACATGTGCTGGGTGTGACGCATGTGCTGGGTGTGACGCATGTGCTGGGTGTGACGCATGTGCTGAGTGGGACGCATGTGCTGGGTGTGACGCATGTGCTGGGTGTGACGCATGTGCTGGGTGTGACGCATGTGCTGGGTGTGACGCATGTGCTGGGTGTGACGCATGTGCTGAGTGGGACGCATGTGCTGGGTGTGACGCATGTGCTGGGTGTGACGCATGTGCTGGGTGTGACGCATGTGCTGGGTGTGACGCATGTGCTGGGTGTGACGCATGTGCTGGGTGTGACGCATGTGCTGGGTGTGACGCATGTGCTGAGTGTGACGCATGTGCTGGGTGTGACGCATGTGCTGGTTGTGACGCATGTGCTGGTGTGACGCATGTGCTGGTATGACGCATGTGCTGGTATGACGCATGTGCTGGGTGTGACGCATGTGCTGGGTGTGACGCATGTGCTGGTGTGACGCATGTGCTGGTATGACGCATGTGCTGGGTGTGACGCATGTGCTTAGCTGGAGGTTACCTGGAGGTTATTCCGGGGATCAACGCCCCCGCGGCCCGGTCCATGACCAGGCCTCCCGATGGATCAGGGCCTGATCAACTAGGTTGTTACTGCTGGCTGCACGCAGTCCAACGTACGAGCCACAGCCCGGCTGATCCGGCACTGACTTTAGGTATCTGTCCAGCTCTCTCTTGAAGGCAGCCAGGGGTTTATTGGCAATTCCCCTAATGCTTGATGGGAGGCTGTTGAACAGTTTTGGGCTCCGGACACTTATGCTGTTTTCTCTTAGTGTACCAATGGCGCCCCTACTTTTTATTGGGGGCATTTTGCATCGCCTGCCCAGTCTTTTACTTTCGTAGGGAGTGATTTCTGTGTGCAGATTTGGGACCATTCCTTCCAAGATTTTCCAAGTGTAGATTATGATATATCTCTCCCTCCTGCGTTCCAACGAGTACAAGTCAAGTGCTTCCAAGCGTTCCCAGTAGTTAAGGTGCTTGACAGAACTTATACGTGCAGTAAAGGATCTCTGTACACTCTCTAGATCTGCGATTTCACCTGCTTTGAATGGAGATGTTAATGTACAGCAGTATTCCGGCCTAGAGAGAACAAGTGATTTGAAAAGGATCATCATGGGCTTGGAATCTCTCGTTTTGAAAGTTCTCATTATCCATCCTATCATTTTCTTTGCACGTGCGATCGTGGCACTGTTGTGATCCTTGAAAGTGAGATCCTCAGACATTACTACTCCCAGGTCCCTTACATTATTTTTCCGCTCTATTGTATGGCCGGAGTCAGTAGTATACTCTGGTCTAGTTATTATCTCCTCCAGTTTTCCATAACGGAGTAGTTGGAATTTGTCCTCATTGAACATCATATTGTTTACAGTTGCCCACTGGAAAACTTTGTTTATATCTTCTTGGAGGTTAACCGCGTCCTCAGCAGATGACAGCCTCATGCAGATCCTAGTATCATCCGCAAAGGATGATACGGTGCTGTGGTGTATATCTCTGTTTATGTCTGATATGAGGATAAGGAATAAGATGGGGGCGAGTACTGTGCCTTGTGGAACAGAGCTCTTCACTATGGCAGCCTCCGATTTAACTCTGTTGACCACTACTCTTTGTGTTCGATTTGTTAGGAAGTTGAAGATCCATCTCCCCACTTTCCCAGTTATTCCTTTAGCACGTATTTTATGGGCTATTACGCCATGATCGCATTTGTCAAATGCTTTTGCAAAGTCTGTGTATATTACATCTGCATTCTGATTTTCTTCCAGTGCATCCAAGGCCATGTCATAGTGATCCAGTAGTTGTGAGAGGCAGGAGCGATCTGCCCTGAACCCATGTTGCCCTGGATTGTGCAGATTTTGGGAATCCAGGTGATTTGCAATCCTGCTTCTTAGCACTCTTTCAAAGCTTTTTATGATGTGGGACGTCAGAGCTATTGGTCTATAGTTCTTAGCTAATGCTTTGCTGCCACCTTTATGGAGTGGGGCTATATCCGTTGTTTTAATAAGTGACTGTGGAATTTCACCCATGTCCAAGCTCCTCCTCCATGGTGTACTTAGGGCACGCGAGAGGGGTGTCTTGCAGTTCTTAATGAAAACAGAGTTCCACGAGTCTGGGCCCGGGGCTGAGTGCATAGGCATGTTGTCAATGGCTTTTTCGAAATCTATCGGAGTTAGGGTAATGTCGGAAATCTGGCATACATTTATGGAGTTTTGAGGCTCATTCATGAAGAAATCATTTGGGTCGTCGATCCTCAGACCGATTAGTGGTTCACTAAACATAGAGTCGTACTGGGATTTCAATATTTCACTCATTTCCTTGTTGTCATCTGTGTAAGTCCCATCCTGTCTGAGTAAGGGCCCGATACTAGATGTGGTATTTGCCTTGTTTTTGGCATATGAAAAGAAATATTTTGAATTTCTTTCAATTTCACTAATAGCTTTAAGCTCCTCCTGCCTCTCCTGGTTACTGTAAGAGTCATTTAGCTTAAGTTCGATAGTTTCCACTTCCCTGGTCAGCGCCTCCTTTCGTGTATCAGATATTCTAGCACTCCTGAGGAGCTCAGTGACTCTTCGTCGTCTTCTGTAGAGGGAGCGTCTTTTTCTCTCCAGTTTACTCCTGCTCTTCTTCTTTCTTAGGGGAATATGCCTAGAACATGCTTCGGCTACCAGGAAGTTGATCCTTTCAAGGCACTGGTTTGGATCCATGTGTGATGCATGTGCTGGTGTGATGCATGTGCTGGGTGTGACGCATGTGCTGGGTGTGGCGCATGTGCTGGTGTGATGCATGTGCTGGGTGTGACGCATGTGCTGGGTGTGGCGCATGTGCTGGGCGTGACGCATGTGCTGGGTGTGACGCATGTGCTGGGTGTGACGCATGTGCTGGGTGTGATGCATGTGCTGGGTGTGACGCATGTGCTGGGTGTGATGCATGTGCTGGGTGTGGCGCATGTGCTGGGTGTGATGCATGTGCTGGGTGTGATGCATGTGCTGGGTGTGGCGCATGTGCTGGGTGTGATGCATGTGCTGGGTGTGACGCATGTGCTGGGTGTGGCGCATGTGCTGGGTGTGACGCATGTGCTGGGTGTGACGCATGTGCTGGGCGTGACGCATGTGCTGGGTGTGACGCATGTGCTGGGTGTGGCGCATGTGCTGGGTGTGACGCATGTGCTGGGTGTGATGCATGTGCTGGGTGTGATGCATGTGCTGGGTGTGACGCATGTGCTGGGTGTGACGCATGTGCTGGGTGTGATGCATGTGCTGGGTGTGACGCATGTGCTGGGTGTGACGCATGTGCTGGGTGTGACGCATGTGCTGGGTGTGACGCATGTGCTGGGTGTGTGGATGATGTGTTACCTTTCTCTCTCTCTCTCCTCCTTTTCCCATCTCCCTTCCCTCCCCTCCCCTTCCTGTCTTCCCTTCCTCCCCTCCCTCTCCTTTCCTCCCCTTCCCCTCTTCCCTCCCTCTCCTCCCCTTCCCATCTCCCCTCCTCGTCCCCTTCCCATCTCCCCTCCCTCTCCTCACCTTCCTATCTCCCCTCCTTCCCCTCCCCTACATCCCCTCCCCTTCCCATCTCCCCTTCTCATATCTCCCCCTCCTCCCCTTCCAATCTCACCTCCTTCCCCTCCCCTTCCCCTTCTCATCTCCCCTCTCTCCCCTCCCCTTCTCCCCTCCCTCCCTTCCCTCCCCTCCCCTTCTCATCTCCCCTCCCTCCCCTCCCCATCTCCCTCTCTTCCCTCCCCTTCCCATCTCCCCTCCCTCCCCTCCCCTTCCCATCTTCCCTCTCTCCCCTCCCCTTCCCATATCCCCTACCTCCCCTCCCCTTCCCATCTCCCCTCCCTCCCCTCCCCTTCCCATCTCCCCTCCCTCCCCTCCCTCCCCTCCCCTTCCCATCTCCCCTCCCTCCCCTTCCCTTCCCATCTTCCCTCTCTCCCCTCCCCTTCCCATATCCCCTACCTCCCCTCCCCTTCCCATCTCCCCTCCCTCCCCTCCCCATCTCCCCTTCCCATCTTCCCTCTCTCCCCTCCCCTTCCCATATCCCCTACCTCCCCTCCCCTTCCCATCTCCCTCCCTTCCCCTTCCTGTCTTCCCTCTCACCGTTTCTTCCCTCCATTTAAACAGAACATCTGTGCCCTGGTATGTAGCAGATACTTGTACACCTGTGATGTACACAGGTGTGTGTGTGTGTGTGTGTGTGTGTGTGTGTGTGTACTCACCTATATGTACTCACCTATATGTGGTTGCAGGGATCGAGTCATAGACCTGTTTGTGTGTGACAGAGAGAGAGAGAGAGAGAGAGAGAGAGAGAGAGAGAGAGAGAGAGAGAGAGAGAGACTTTTATCCAATGGGATCTTTGGTGTCCACTGGGGTCCTTTGTGTCCATTGGAGTCCTTGGTGTCCACTGGGGTCCTTGGTGTCCATTGGGGTCCTTGGTGCCGCTGGAGTCCTTGGTGTCCACTGGGGTCCTTGGTGTCTACTGGGACCCTTGGTGTCCATTGGGGTCCTTGACAAATATTAGCTCAACGCGGGGGCATTGACCCCCGAAACACCCTCCAGGTACACTTCAGGTACACTTCAGGTACACTTCAGGTACACTTCAGGTACACTCCAGGTATACTACAGGTACACTCCAGGTACACTTCAGGTACACTCCAGGTACACTTCAGGTACACTTCAGGTACACTTCAGGTACACTCCAGGTACACTTCAGGTACACTTCAGGTACACTCCAGGTACACTCCAGGTACACTTCAGGTACACTTCAGGTACACTCCAGGTGCACTCCAGGTACACTTCAGGTACACTCCAGGTACACTCCAGGTACACTTCAGGTACACTCCAGGTACACTTCTGGTACACTCCAGGTACGCTCCAGGTACACTTCAGGTACACTCCAGGTACACTTCAGGTACACTCCAGGTACACTCCAGGTACACTCCAGGTACACTTCAGGTACACTCCAGGTACACTCCAGGTACACTCCAGGTACACTTCAGGTACACTTCAGGTACACTCCAGGTACACTTCAGGTACACTCCAGGTACACTTCAGGTACACTTCAGGTACACTTCAGGTACACTCCAGGTACACTTCAGGTACACTTCAGGTACACTCCAGGTACACTTCAGGTACACTCCAGGTACACTTCAGGTACACTTCAGGTACACTTCAGGTACACTCCAGGTACACTTCAGGTACACTCCAGGTACACTTCAGGTACACTTCAGGTACACTCCAGGTACACTTCAGGTACACTTCAGGTACACTCCAGGTACACTTCAGGTACACTTCAGGTACACTTCAGGTACACTTCAGGTACACTTCAGGTACACTTCAGGTACACTTCAGGTACACTTCAGGTACACTTCAGGTACACTCCAGGTACACTTCAGGTACACTCCAGGTACACTTCAGGTACACTCCAGGTACACTCCAGGTACACTTCAGGTACACTCCAGGTACACTCCAGGTACACTCCAGGTACACTCCAGGTGCACTTCAGGTACACTCCATGTACACTTCAGGTACACTCCAGGTACACTCCAGGTACACTTCAGGTACACTTCAGGTACACTCCAGGTACACTTCAGGTACACTTCAGGTACACTCCAGGTACACTCCAGGTACACTCCAGGTACACTTCAGGTACACTCCAGGTACACTTCAGGTACACTTCAGGTACACTCCAGGTACACTTCAGGTACACTCCAGGTACACTTCAGGTACACTCCAGGTACACTTCAGGTACACTTCAGGTACACTCCAGGTACACTTCAGGTACACTTCAGGTACACTCCAGGTACACTTCAGGTACACTTCAGGTACATTCCAGGTACACTTCAGGTACACTTCAGGTACACTCCAGGTACACTTCAGGTACACTTCAGGTACACTCCAGGTACACTTCAGGTATACTCCAGGTACACTTCAGGTACACTTCAGGTACACTCCAGGTACACTTCAGGTACACTTCAGGTACACTTCACGTACACTTCAGGTACACTTCAGGTACACTCCAGGTACACTTCAGGTATACTCCAGGTACACTTCAGGTACACTTCAGGTACACTCCAGGTACACTTCAGGTACACTTCAGGTACACTTCAGGTACACTTCAGGTACACTCCAGGTACACTCCAGGTACACTTCAGGTACACTCCAGGTACACTTCAGGTACACTTGAGGTACACTTGAGGTACACTCCAGGTACACTCCAGGTACACTCCAGGTACACTTCAGGTACACTTCAGGTACACTTCAGGTACACTCCAGGTACACTCCAGGTACACTTCAGGTACACTCCAGGTACACTTCAGGTATACTCCAGGTACACTCCAGGTACACTTCAGGTACACTCCAGGTACACTCCAGGTACACTTCAGGTACACTCCAGGTACACTTCAGGTATACTCCAGGTACACTTCAGGTACACTCCAGGTACACTTCAGGTACACTTCAGGTACACTCCAGGTACACTTCAGGTACACTCCAGGTACACTTCAGGTACACTCCAGGTACACTTCAGGTACACTCCAGGTACACTTCAGGTACACTCCAGGTACACTCCAGGTACACTTCAGGTACACTCCAGGTACACTTCAGGTACACTCCAGGTACACTCCAGGTACACTTCAGGTATACTCTAGGTACACTCCAGGTACACTTCAGGTATACTCCAGGTACACTCCAGGTACACTTCAGGTACACTCCAGGTACACTCCAGGTACACTTCAGGTACACTCCAGGTACACTTCAGGTACACTCCAGGTACACTCCAGGTACACTTCAGGTATACTCCAGGTACACTCCAGGTACACTTCAGGTATACTCCAGGTACACTCCAGGTACACTTCAAGTACACTCCAGGTACACTCCAGGTACACTTCAGGTATACTCCAGGTACACTCCAGGTACACTTCAGGTACACTCCAGGTACACTTCAGGTACACTCCAGGTACACTCCAGGTACACTTCAGGTATACTCCAGGTACACTCCTTGTACACTCCAGGTACACTTCAGGTACACTCCAGGTACACTTCAGGTACACTTCAGGTACACTCCAGGTACACTCCAGGTACACTTCAGGTATACTCCAGGTAGACTCCTCCAGGTACACTTCAGGTATACTACAGGTAGACTCCTCCAGGTACACTTCAGGTACACTCCAGGTACACTTCAGGTATACTCCAGGTACACTTCAGGTACACTTCAGGTACACTCCAGGTACACTTCAGGTACACTTCAGGTACACTCCAGGTACACTTCAGGTATACTCCAGGTATACTAACAGACTTTACGTGAAAAAATCAATATAACTTGTTGCATTTGGACTTAGTGAAATTTGAGAAAAAAATTGATATGACATTAAGATGACAGATATCCCAGAAAATGTTGAGGAAAATTCTCTCACACATATTCAGAATTTTCAGAATTCTTTCATACAAATTTCAGAATTTTGTAAATTTTTTCACACAATTTTCAGATTTTTCAGAATTATTTCAGAAAATTCAGATTTTTTCCGAATTCTTTCACAGAAATTCAGAATTTTCACAAATTTCAGAATTCTTTCACACAAATTCAGAATTTTCAGAATTCTTCCACACAAATTTCAGAATTTTCACACAAATTTCTGAATTCTTTAACACAAATTCAGAATTTTCAGATTTCTTCCACACAAATTTCAGAATTTTCACACAAATTTCAGAATTCTTTCACACAAATTCAAAATTTTCTACGGCAGATGAGTGAGCCGGTACCCGACTCAAGCGTAATGTTATCTTCCAGGCCGGTAAAAGGCTCTTGATCCATGGATCGAGAGCCTTTTACCGGATCTGATTATAACATTCCCCGAGGCACTGGGGGGAAGTTTCTGATGATTGTGGTAGAGAGGGCTGGGGTTATGAGGATAACGGGGGATACCTGGATTACCTGGAGGTTATTCCTTTCGGATAGCTGTCTCTGATATAAAGCAAGCTATACTTACATATATATAATGACAGACAAAGTCTGACGCACAGAAGGTAATTCAAACAATTGTATGGCTTGTACGGGTTTAGTGCTTCTGTTTAATAATAATAATAGTAATAATAATAATAATAATAATAATAATAATAATAATAATAATAATAATAATAATAATAATAATAATAATAACAACAGTGTTTATAAATACAGACACACGTACACATCTGAGGCGCACATCAACCAAATAACTCTTGCAGAATATGGGCGCCTAGCAAACCTAAGGACAGCATTCCAACATCTCAGTAAGGAATCGTTCAAGACACTACACCGTGTACGTTAGGCCCATATTGGAGTATGCAGCACCATTTTGGAATCCACATCTAGCCAAGTACTTAAAGAAGCTAGAAAAAGTGCAAAGGTTTGCAACAAAACTAGTCCCGGAGCTAAGTGGTATGTCCTACGAGGAGAGGTTAAGGGAAATCGACCTGATGACACTGGAGGACAGGAGAGATAGGGGGAAATATGATAGCGGCATATAAAATACTGAGAAGAATCGACAAGGTGGACAGAGACAGGATGTTCCAGAGATGGGACACAGCAACAAGGGGACACAGTTGAAAGCTGAAGACTCAGATGAATCACAGGGATGTTAGGAAGTATTTCTTCAGTCACAAAGTTGTCAGAAAGTGGAATAGTCTGGGAAGTGATGTAATGGAGGTAGGATCCATACATAGCTTTAAGAAGAGGTATGATAAAGCACATGGAGTAGGAAGAGTGACCTAATAGCGGCCAGTGAAGACGTGGAGCCAGGAGCTGTGACTTAACCCCTGCAACCACAACTAGGTGAGTACACACACACACACACACACACACACACACACACACACACACACACACACGCGCGCGCGCGTGTATCACTGTTCAATATAATTAGGACACGCACCGAGGGGACATGCAGAACACGTATCAAAGTCATGTGATGACAACCTTGGCATTATACATGTGAGAGTCGTACCTCGTCTGGAATATGTGTAGTGTAGTAGCCGGTTCTATGTTGTGTGTACGTAACATGTAGGCATGTGTACGTGTGTGTGTGTATGTGTATGTGTGTGTGTGTGTGTGTGTGTGTGTGTGTGTGTGTGTGTGTGTGTGTGTGTGTGTATGTATGTATGTATGTATACCCACCACCTCCCACTCAAAATCACCTCCCACTGCCCTTCCCCTCCCACTGCCCTTCCCCTCCCACTGCCCTTCCCCTCCCACTGCCCTTCCCCTCCCACTGCCCTTCCCCTCCCACTGCCCACCACCTCCCACTCCCCACCACCTCCCACTCCCCACCACCTCCCACTCCCCACCACTTCCTACCAACTACCTGCCACTGCCCACCGCCTCCCACTCTCCACCACCTTCCACTCCCCACCACCTCCCACACCCCACCACCTTCCACTCCCCACAACCTCCTACCAACCACCTCCCACTGCCCACCACCTCCCACTCTCCACCACCTACTACCAACCACCTCCCAATGCCCACCACCTCCCACTCCCTACATAATATAATAACATTAGAACTGGAGGCCTGCAGCAAGTGGTTAGTAGACAACAAACTATCATTACACCTCGGGAAAACTGAAACCATACTCTTTGGCACGAAACATAAACTGAGAAGGGTAAATAATTTTAATGTCTAGTGTAATGGGGGAACCCATCACTTCAGTTTCCTCAGTAAAATATCTGGAAATCCCTTCTGACCCATGCATGTCAGGAAAATTGATAGGAGAGTAGTAAAGAAAGCAAATACCAGACTGAAATTCTTCTACAGACAAGCACAGTGTCTACCTACCGAGGCTCGCAGGACCTTATGTCTAGCCCTTATACAATGTTACATGGACTACGCTTGCTCTTCATGGTACTCTACCTTGAGAAAAGAAAAACTGTAAGATAGACTGCAAATCACCCAGAACAAAATAGTAAGATTCATACTGAACCTGGGTCCAAGAGAACATGTAGGCCAGGATAAGATAAGATAAGATAAGATTTCGTTCGGATTTTTAACCCCGGAGGGTTAGCCACCCAGGATAACCCAAGAAAGTCAGTGCGTCATCGAGGACTGTCTAACTTATTTCCATTGGGGTCCTTAATCTTGTCCCCCAGGATGCGACCCACACCAGTCGACTAACACCCAGGTACCTATTTGCTGCTAGGTGAACAGGACAACAGGTGTAAGGAAACGTGTCGAATGTTTCCACCCGCCGGGAATCGAACCCGGGCCCTCCGTGTGTGAAGCGGGAGCTTTAGCCACCAGGCCACCGGGTGATGAATTACAATAATTGGATATGTTGAATGTTGAAGACAGAATAAAACAATTGAAGTTAAATCAAGTTTATAAAATTGCTCACAAACAATGTCCAGAATATCTTGCTGCCAATTTTGTCAAGGTTGAGAACCAAAGCAACCATAGTACTAGGGGGAGAGAGAACACAACTTTGTAGTACCCACAGTCAGTGGCCAGGCTTCAAACATGTTTTATTGTACAGTAATAAAGGAATGGAACAGACTGCCCGCACATGTCAAAGCCAGTCATATCATGAACCAGTTCAAGAAGAGAATCAAAAGGTACCTAATGAAATAGCATGAACCAGTTCAAGAAGAGAATCAAAAGGTACCTAATGAAATAGCATGAACCAGTTCAAGAAGAGAATCAAAAGGTACCTAATGAAATAGCATGAACCAGTTCAAGAAGAGAATCAAAAGGTACCTAATGAAATAGCATGAACCAGTTCAACAAAGAGAATCAAAAGGTACCTAATGAAATAGCATGAACCAGTTCAAGAAGAGAATCAAAAGGTACCTAATGAAATAGCATGAACCAGTTCAAGAAGAGAATCAAAAGGTACCTAATGAAATAGCATGAACCAGTTCAACAAAGAGAATCAAAAGGTACCTAATGAAATAGCATGAACCAGTTCAAGAAGAGAATCAAAAGGTACCTAATGAAATAGCATGAACCAGTTCAAGAAGAGAATCAAAAGGTACCTAATGAAATAGCATGAACCAGTTCAACAAAGAGAATCAAAAGGTACCTAATGAAATAGCATGAACCAGTTCAAGAAGAGAATCAAAAGGTACCTAATGAAATAGCATGAACCAGTTCAAGAAGAGAATCAAAAGGTACCTAATGAAATAGCATGAACCAGTTCAACAAAGAGAATCAAAAGGTACCTAATGAAATAGCATGAACCAGTTCAAGAAGAGAATCAAAAGGTACCTAATGAAATAGCATGAACCAGTTCAAGAAGAGAATCAAAAGGTACCTAATGAAATAGCATGAACCAGTTCAAGAAGAGAATCAAAAGGTACCTAATGAAATAGCATGAACCAGTTCAACAAGAGAATCAAAAGGTACCTAATGAAATAGCATGAACCAGTTCAAGAAGAGAATCAAAAGGTACCTAATGAAATAGCATGAACCAGTTCAAGAAGAGAATCAAAAGGTACCTAATGAAATAGCATGAACCAGTTCAAGAAGAGAATCAAAAGGTACCTAATGAAATAGCATGAACCAGTTCAAGAAGAGAATCAAAAGGTACCTAATGAAATAGCATGAACCAGTTCAACAAGAGAATCAAAAGGTACCTAATGAAGGTAGCGACAGAAAGAGAGGAGAATGAGTTTTTTTTTTTTTTAGCTAACATACATGTAAATATAAATAACTAATTTTAGCTTATTCCTAGTATATCTCCTTTATAGTATGATAATAAGATATTATCTTCTTTATAGTATAATAATAAGGTATTATCTCCTTTATAGCATAGTAAAAAGATATTAAAAGGACCTCAGTAGAATTAAGTCACTGACTTTTTTTGGGTTATCCCAGGTTCTCTACACATATGCTGCTGTGTATGATAATCTATGTAACTGTATTTGTGTATACCTGAATAAACTTACTTATTTACTTACTCCCACTGCCCACCACATCCTTCTTCCCACCACCTCCCACTCCCTACCACTTCCCACCACTTCCCACTGACCACCGCCTCCCACTCCCTACTACGTCCCACTGCCCACCGCCTCTCTCTCCCTACCACTTCCCACTGCCCACCACGTCCCACTACCTCCCACTGCCCACCAACTCCCACTGCCCACGACCCCGCACCCCCTAACACCTCCCACTGCCCACCACCTCCCCCTCCCTACCACTTCCCACTGTCCACCACGTCCCACTACCCATCACGTCCCACTGCTCACCACCTCCCCCTGCAAACCACTTTCCTCTGCCCACCATCTCCCCCTGCAAATCACTTTCCCCTGCCCACCACTTCTCCCTCCTCACCATGACTGGCTGCCCACCACTTATGGTATGCTAAGATTATGTTACGTTTTGTTCTGCGTATGTCACACACCAATATAAGCATTCCTTCCTGACCAGTAACCCAGATGCTAATAGTACATTAATAATAATAATAATAATAATAATAATAATAATAATAATAATAATAATAATAATAATAATAATAATAATAATAATAATCTTTATATCTAAAAGTACAATGTATACAGACCATAACCGAAATCAATGATGTACTACTATATAGAGAGCTCCTTGTTATGCAGAGCATTTCCGGCAAATTAGGTCAATTTTGTTCCCCAGGATGCGACCCACACCAATCAAATAGCACCCAGGTACCTATTGACTGCTAGTTGAACAACCCAGCCAATGAGAAGGAAGCCTTCCAAAGTTGTGAGACGATGTTGGATACTGGTGAATCGACGTTGGCAGACTTACCTCCGAGTCTGGTCCCAGACGGTCCTCAGCGTGTCTCTTGCTTGTATTGCCTTACTGAACATATCCTCTGTAAATATTATACATCTTGTTGCTTGCTCTTTAGTGAAGGAAATATGCGAGTATTTGCTTTTTGTTGCCTTTTGCTCGTTCACGATTTCTGCTTTGGTTAACTTAAAAACGACGGATATAGCCCCACTCCATAAATGTGGCAGCAAAGCATTAGCTAAGAACTATAGACCAATAGCTCTGACGTCCCACATCATAAAAATCTTTGAAAGAGTGCTAAGAAGCAGGATTGCAAATCACCTGGATTCCCAAAATCTGCACAATCCAGGGCTAGATGGGTTCAGGGCAGGTCGCTCCTGCCTCTCACAACTACTGGATCACTATGACATGGCCTTGGATGCACTGGAAGAAAATCAGAATGCAGATGTAATATACACAGACTTTGCAAAAGCATTTGACAAATGCGATCATGGCGTAATAGCCCATAAAATACGTGCTAAAGGGATAACTGGGAAAGTGGGGAGATGGATCTTCAACTTCCTAACAAATCGAACACAAAGAGTAGTGGTCAACAGAGTTAAATCGGAGGCTGCCATAGTGAAGAGCTCTGTTCCACAAGGCACAATACTCGCCCCCATCTTATTCCTCATCCTCATATCAGACATAGACAGAGATATACATCACAGCACCGTATCATCCTTTGCAGATGATACTAGGATCTGCATGAGGCTGTCATCTGCTGAGGACGCGGTTAACCTCCAAGAAGATATAAACAAAGTTTTCCAGTGGGCAACGGTAAACAATATGATGTTCAATGAGGACAAATTCCAACTACTCCGTTATGGAAAACTGGAGGAGATAATAACTAGAACAGAGTATACTACAGACTCTGACCACACAATAGAGCGGAAAAATAATGTAAGGGACCTGGGAGTAGTAATGTCTGAGGATCTCACTTTCAAGGATCACAACAGTGCCACGATCGCACGTGCAAAGAAAATGATAGGATGGATAATGAGAACGTTCAAAACGAGAGATGCCAAGCCAATGACGATCCTTTTCAAATCACTTGTTCTTTCGAGGCTGGAATACTGCTGTACATTAACATCTCCATTCAAAGCAGGTGAAGTCGCAGATCTAGAGAGTGTACAGAGATCCTTTACTGCATGTGTAAGTTCTGTCAAGCACCTTAACTACTGGGAACACTTCGAAGCACTTGACTTGTACTCGTTGAAACGAAGGAGGGAGAGATATATCATAATCTACACTTGGAAAATCTTGGAAGGAATGGTCCCAAATCTGCACAGAAATCACTCCCTACGAAAGTAAAAGACTGGGCAGGCGATGCAAAATGCCCCCAATAAAAGTAGGGACGCCATTGGTACACTAAGGGAAAACACCATAAGTGTCCGGGGCCCAAGACTGTTCAACAGCCTCCCATCAAGCATTAGGGGAATTGCCAATAAACCCCTGGCTGCCTTCAAGAGAGAGCTGGACAGTTACCTAAAGTTAGTGCCGGATCAGCCGGGCTGTGGCTCGTATGTTGGACTGCGTGCGGCCAGCAGTAACAGCCTAGTCGATCAGGCCCTGATCCATCAAGAGGCCTGGTCATGGACCGGGCCGCTGGGGCGTTGATCCCCGGAATAACCTCCAGGTATCTGTTATAGCCAGGTGTGCAGGCCACTAGACTACTGCCACTTCCCCTTCCCACCACTTTTCCCTGCCCACCACTTCCCCCTGACCACCACCTCTCCCTGACCACCACCTCCCCCTGACCACCGCCTCCCCCTGCCCACCACCTCCCCTTGCCCACCACTTCCCCCTGCCCACCATTTCCCCTGCCCACCACTTCCCCTTGCCCACTACCTTTCCCTGCCCAACACTTCCCCTTGCCCACCACCTCCCCTGCCCACCACTTCCCCCTGCCCACCATTTCCCCGACCCACCTCTTCCCCCTGTCCACCACATCCCCCTACCCACCACTTCCCCCTGCGCACCTTATCCCCCTGCCCACCACCTTCCCATGCAAACCACTTCCCCCTGCCACCACCTTCCCCTACCCTCACCTTCCCCTACCACCACCTTCCCCTACCCACCACTTCCCCCTGCCCACCACTTCCCCCTGCCCACCATTTCCCCTGCCCACCATTTCCCCTACCCACCACTTCCCCCTGCCCACCACTTCCCCCTGCCCACCATTTCCCCTGCCCACCATTTCCCCTGCCCACCATTTCCCCTGCCCACCACTTCCCCCTGCCCACCACTTCCCCCTGCCCACCACTTCCCCCTGCCCACCACTTCCCCCTGCCCACCACTTCCCCCTGCCCACCATTTCCCCTGCCCACCATTTCCCCTGCCCACCATTTCCCCTACCCACCACTTCCCCCTGCCCACCACTTCCCCCTGCCCACCATTTCCCCTGCCCACCATTTCCCCTGCCCACCATTTCCCCTGCCCACCATTTCCCCTGCCCACCATTTCCCCTGCCCACCACTTCCCCCTGCCCACCACTTCCCCCTGCCCACCATTTCCCCTGCCCACCATTTCCCCTGCCCACCATTTCCCCTGCCCACCATTTCCCCAGCCCACCACTTCCCCCTGCCCACCACTTCCCCCTGCCCACCACTTCCCCCTGCCCACCACTTCCCCCTGCCCACCACTTCCCCCTGCCCACCATTTCCCCTGCCCACCATTTCCCCTGCCCACCATTTCCCCTACCCACCACTTCCCCCTGCCCACCACTTCCCCCGGCCCAGCATTTCCCCTGCCCACCATTTCCCCTGCCCACCATTTCCCCTGCCCACCATTTCCCCTGCCCACCATTTCCCCTGCCCACCATTTCCCCTGCCCACCATTTCCCCTGCCCACCATTTCCCCTGCCCACCACTTCCCCCTGCCCACCACTTCCCCCTGCCCACCATTTCCCCTGCCCACCATTTCCCCTGCCCACCATTTCCCCTGCCCACCATTTCCCCTGCCCACCATTTCCCCTGCCCACCATTTCCCCTGCCCACCACTTCCCCCTGCCCACCACTTCCCCCTGCCCACCACTTCCCCCTGCCCACCACTTCCCCCTGCCCACCACTTCCCCCTGCACACCACCCCACTCCCAGGTTACACAAATTAATGTTGAAGTCCCTGTACATATCTGTTCCACACTTGTGTACACAACAGGCACACATGTGTGTATATGTGTGTGTGTACACTGCAAGTACAGGTGCAGGAACCTGTGTACACTAAAGTGACACGTACATGTGCACACTCCCAGTGCACACGTGTACATCTGCACAGGCTGACTAAGCAAACGCATGAGTCAGGTGTTAGTGAAGTCTGTGTGGATGAGAGTGGAGAGGCGGGACCAGGAGCTAGGACTCAGGCTTTTCCAACTCCAGTAGGAGAGTGCACAAGCGCACGTACACACACATACACATACACATACACATACACACACACACACACACACACACACACACACACACACACACACACACACACACACACACGCACACACACACACACACACGGGGCCAGGAGCTTGGACTCGACCCCTGCAACCTCAACTAGGTGAGTACATAAACACACACACACACACACACACACACACACACACACACACACACACACACACACACACACACACTGAGGGGAGTGTATATCTCTCAGATGATCCTCCTGTCCAAGAGAGAGGCAGGAGCTATGGTTACGACATACAAGATACTCAGTAGCAAGACACGCTACCAACAATGCACTGAAGGCTACCTAGTCCTCACTACTACACAGAATGCATCAATACCAAATAAATATTACTTTTAAGATTCAGCTTGAAGTTCAGGGATGTTGTGTGTAGTTTGTGGTAGTGGTGGTAGTAGTGGTAGTAGTGGTAGTGGTAGTAGTGGTGGTAGTGGCGATGGTAGTAGTGGCAATAGTGGTTTTAGTGGTAGTGGTAGTAGTGGTGGTAGCAGTTGTGGTATTAGTGGTAGAAGTGGTGGCTATAATAGTGGTGGTTATAGTGGTGGTGGCAGTAGTTGTAATAGTGGTGGTAGTGGTGGTGGTGGTGGTGGTAGTGGTGGTAGTGGCGATGATAGTAGTGGTAATAGTGGTGGTAACGGTAGTAGTGGTGGTAGCAGTTGTAGCATTAATGGTAGTAGTGGTGGCTATAATAGTAGTGGTTGTAGTGGTGGTGGTAGTAGTTGTTATAGTGGTGGTGGTGGTAGTAGTATTGGTGGTAGTCGTGGTAGTAGTGATGGTGGTAGTAGTGATGGTGGTAGTAGTGGTAGTAGCAGTGGTAGTGGCTGTGGTAGTAGTGGTTATAGTAGTGGTGATAGTAATAGTAGTGGTAATGGTGGTGGTGATAGTAGTGGTGGTGGTGGTGGCAGTAGTGGTGGTGGTCGTAGTAGTGGTGGTAGTGGTTGTAGTGATGGTAGTAGTGGTGGTGGTGGTGGTGATGGTAGTAGTAGTAGTGGTGGTAGAAGTGGTGTAGTGCTGGTGCTGGCCCAGGCTCCCCCAGTCATAGCACTAATACCCACAGTGCTGGTGCTGGCCCAGGCCCAGCCGCTGACCCAGCCCCAGCCCCCAGCCCCAGTGCTGACCCAGACCCAGCCCCCAGCCTTACTGCCAGCCCAGACTCTCCTAGGGACACTACCAAAACCACCACAAAAACAGTAAATATACAACCATCTAAAACAGTAAATATACAACCATCATTGCACAAGACCGTGGCCCACAGTACAGATGTTGGAGAGGAGTCTCCTCCTTCTTCCTCTACTGGGGAAAGTAGATGGAATCCAGGACGGGGTGGCCCTGGCTTGGATACTGAGGATTATAGTGCAGTCCCAGAACCTGCAGAAATTGACAACACACCTCCCAACAATTCTCAACCAAAGGTGAATTTGTGCAAATATTATGCTTGGGGCATCTGTAAGCATGGAATAACAGGGGAAAAAAATGGGACGTGCAACTTTGACCATCCCAAAAAATGTAGCGACCTCCTGTCTAAAGGAGTGTGTCGTTCTTCTTCCTGTACTTTCTTTCACCCAAAAATGTGCCACTCCTCGGTCCTCCAGAAGCAGTGTTACAACATCGAGTGCCCTGCATACCATCTAAAAGGGACCAGGAGGCACAGACCCCACAAGACAAACAATAGTAGCTACGACAACCCGACTCCAGGTGATTTTTTAGTGGCAGGAAACGAAAAAATAAAATGGAAGGAAATAACAAAAATAGTCCACCTTGGAGCCTTTTTGGACTGGAGGCGCAGGCAGTGGCCACCCATGGCCTTCCAGAATTACAACTACTGATGCCAATAACAAAATCCCCCCAACAAACACAGAATACAACCTCGTTCATATTTGCTAATATACAGGGCCTTAAGCCATCCACCAACAACAAAATACCTTTTATCAGTGGACTTCTAGAGGAGTCTAATGCAATGTTTGCAGCCTTCACAGAGACTCGCACAAAAGATCACTTTGACAGTGAAATATGGATAAGTGGTTACAACCTTTTTAGATGCGACAGAAAAAACAGGCAACAAGGGGGGGTTGGCCTGTATGTCAAAGAGTCCCTTATCTGCACGGAGTTGCTAAACACCACAAATGAGGTAGTTGAAGTTCTATCAATAAAGATCGAGAACCAAAACCTAGTCATTGTGGTTGTATACAAGCCACCAGATGCAACCTCACAACAGTTCAAGGAACAGCTACTGAAAATTGATTACTGTTTGGAAAACCTTCCAGCTCCATCCCCAAACATCTTACTGCTTGGTGATTTCAACCTAAGGCATACAAAATGGAAGAATGTAGCAAATAATGTTATAGCTGAATCAATCCCCGGAGGTAGCGCAGATGAAAGGTCACACACACATGAGCTAGTAAGTCTCTGCGAAAAACACACCTTAAGCCAGCAGATAGTGGAGCCAACAAGACTAGAAAACACACTTGACCTTATCTTAACAAATAATGAGGACCTGATAAGAGACATAAGAATATCAAAAACAACTAATTCCGATCACAACCTAAGTCCAGACGTACATGCATAGGGGTCCTGATCAGCAGAATGCATGTACCTGTGAAGGTGTCTTCACAAAATACAACTTCAACAACAAGAACATCAACTGGGACCAGGTAAACCATGTCCTAAACAAAACATGTTGGGAAGATGTCTTAAATGACATGGATCCAAACCAGTGCCTTGAAAGGATCAACTTCCTGGTAGCCGAAGCATGTTCTAGGCATAATCCCCTAAGAAAGAAGAAGAGCAGGAGTAAACTGGAGAGAAAAAGACGCTCCCTCTACAGAAGACGACGAAGTCACTGAGCTCCTCAGGAGTGCTAGAACATCTGATACACGAAAGGAGGCGCTGACCAGGGAAGTGGAAACTATCGAACTTAAGCTAAATGACTCTTACAGGAACCAGGAGAGGCAGGAGGAGCTTAAAGCTGTTAGTGAAATTGAAAGAAATTCAAAATATTTCTTTTCATATGCCAAAAACAAGGCAAATATCACATCTAGTATCGGGCCCTTACTCAGACAGGATGGGACTTACACAGATGACAACAAGGAAATGAGTGAAATATTGAAATCCCAGTACGACTCTATGTTTAGTGAACCACTAATCGGTCTGAGGATCGACGACCCAAATGATTTCTTCATGAATGAGCCTCAAAACTCCATAAATGTATGCCAGATTTCCGACATTACCCTAACTCCGATAGATTTCGAAAAAGCCATTGACAACATGCCTATGCACTCAGCCCCGGGCCCAGACTCGTGGAACTCTGTTTTCATTAAGAACTGCAAGAAACCCCTCTCGCATGCCCTAAGTACACTATGGAGGAGGAGCTTGGACATGGGTGAAATTCCACAGTCACTTAAAACAACGGATATAACCCCACTCCATAAAGGTGGCAGCAAAGCATTAGCTAAGAACTATAGACCAATAGCTCTGACATCCCACATCATAAAAATCTTTGAAAGAGTGCTAAGAAGCAGGATTGCAAATCACCTGGATTCCCAAAATCTGCACAATCCAGGGCAACATGGGTTCAGGGCAGGTCGCTCCTGCCTCTCACAACTACTGGATCACTATGACATGGCCTTGGATGCACTGGAAGAAAATCAGAATGCAGATGTAATATACACAGACTTTGCAAAAGCATTTGACAAATGTGATCATGGCGTAATAGCCCATAAAATACATGCTAAAGGAATAACTGGGAAAGTGGGGAGATGGATCTTCAACTTCCTAACAAATCGAACACAAAGAGTAGTGGTCAACAGAGTTAAATCGGAGGCTGCCATAGTGAAGAGCTCTGTTCCACAAGGCACAGTGCTCGCCCCCATCTTATTCCTTATCCTCATATCAGATATAAACAGAGATATACACCACAGCACCGTATCATCCTTTGCGGATGATACTAGGATCTTCATGAGGCTGTCATCTGCTGAGGACGCGGTTAATCTCCAAGAAGATATAAATAAAGTTTTCCAATGGGCAACGGTAAACAATATGATGTTCAATGAGGACAAATTCCAACTACTCCGTTATGGAAAACTGGAGGAGATAATAACTAGAACAGAGTATACTACTGACTCCGGCCATACAATAGAGCGGAAAAATAATGTAAGGGACCTGGGAGTAGTAATGTCTGAGGATCTCACTTTCAAGGATCACAACAGTGCCACGATCGCACGTGCAAAGAAAATGATAGGATGGATAATGAGAACTTTCAAAACGAGAGATGCCAAGCCCATGATGATCCTTTTCAAATCACTTGTTCTCTCTAGGCTGGAATACTGCTGTACATTAACATCTCCATTCATAGCAGGTGAAATCGCAGATCTAGAGAGTGTACAGAGATCCTTTACTGCACGTATAAGTTCTGTCAAGCACCTTAACTACTGGGAACGCTTGGAAGCACTTGACTTGTACTCGTTGGAACGCAGGAGGGAGAGATATATCATAATCTACACTTGGAAAATCTTGGAAGGAATGGTCCCAAATCTGCACACATAAATCACTCCCTACGAAAGTAAAAGACTAGGCAGGCGATGCAAAATGCCCCCAATAAAAAGTAGGGGCGCCATTGGTACACTAAGGGAAAACACCATAAGTGTCCGGGGCCCAAAACTGTTTAACAGCCTCCCATCAAACATTAGGGGAATTGCCAATAAACCCCTGGCTGCCTTCAAGAGAGAGCTGGACAAATACCTAAAGTCAGTGCCGGATCAGCCGGGCTGTGGCTCGTACGTTGGACTGCGTGCGGCCAGCAGTAGCAGCCTGGTTGATCAGGCCCTGATCCATCGGGAGGCCTGGTCATGGACCGGGCCGCGGGGGCGTTGATCCCCGGAATACCCTCCAGGTAACCTCCAGGTAGTAGTAGTGGTGTCAGTAGTGGTAGTAGTGGACGTGGTAGTGGTGGTAGTAGTGGTAGTGGCAGTAATGGCGATGGAGGTAGTAGTGGTGGTGGTGGTAGTAGTAGGGTGGTAGTAGTGGTAGTAGTAGGGGGTAGTAGTGGTGTAGTGGTGGTGATGGTGGTAGTAGTAGTAGTGGTAGTAGTAGTGGGGGTAGTAGTGGTTGTAGTTGTGGTAGTAGTGGTGATGGTGGTAGTAGTAGTAGGGTTAGTAGTAGGGGTAGTAGTGGTGGTGATGGTGGTAGTAGTAGTGGCGGTAGCAGTAGGGGTAGTAGTGGGGGTAGTCGTGGTGGTAGCAGTGGTGGTAGCAGGGAAGGAGGTCTCGTGTTGTCCTGGCTGTTAATGCCCCTTTAATAAATGACTTCCTGTTAAGCCCTTCCCTCCCCCTTCCCTCTCTCCCTTCCCTTTCTTCCTTCCCTCTCCTTTCCACCTTCCTTCACTCTCCCTTTCCCCCTTTCTAACCACTTCTCTTCCAGAGTGACTACTCCCTTACCCTCCATCGAATTCTTCCACTCCCTCCCTCTCTTCCTCAAGGAGTAGTCCGATCCCTCTCTGTGACATGCTTCTTTCTACCACTACAACTAAGATTCATGTCAGCAATCATCTCACCTGTATTCGCTCATCAGTCCAAGAATCTTCTTTACCTGGAGTTACTTCCGGGGTGTCACCACCCCCGGGGTCAGGTCACAGACCAGGCCTCGTGGTTGCTAGCCTCACCATCTGTACTCAACACAGACATCTTGTATGAATAGATTCCAGCTTGAGAAACAATACAGAACTTGAAAGATGCAATATTTGATTACAAGTCGGTGAACCTGTTTGCCAAGGGCAAGTTAATCAGTGAACACGTGACGCCAATTCACACAATTCGTGTGTGTGTGTGTGTGTGTGTACTCACCTAGTTGTGGTTGCAGGGGTCGATTCATAGCTCCTGGCCCCGCCTCTTCACTGGCCGCTACTGGGTCACTCTCCCTGCACTATCAGCTTTATCATACCTCTGCTTACAGCTATGAATGGATCCTGCCTCCACTACATCGCTTCCCAAACTTTTCCACTTCCTGACAACTCTGTGACTGAAGAAATACTCCCTAACATTCATGTGATTCATCTAAGTCTTGAACTTCTAACTGTATCCCTTTGTTTCTCTGTCCCATCTCTGGAACAGTCTGTCTCTGTCCACCTTGTCAATTCCTCTCAGTATTTTATATGTCGTTGTGTGTGTGTGTGTGTGTGTGTGTGTGTGTGTGTGTGTGTGTGTGTGTGTGTGTGTGTGTGTGTGTGTGTGTGTGTGTGTGTGTGTGTGTGTGTTGTGTGTGTGTGTGTGTGTGTGTGTGTGCGTGTGTGTGTGTGTGTGTGTGTAGTCACCTATTTTTGGTTGCATGGGTCTAGTGACAGCTTCTGGCCCGCCTCTTGGCTGGTCGCTGCTAGGTCCAGTCCCTCTTTGCTTCAAGAGCTGTATTGTACTTCTTAAAGCTACGTGTCTATGGATCCTGCCTCCATTATATCGCTCTCCGCAACTCTATGACTGTGTGTGTGTGTGTGTGTGTGTGTGTGTGTGTGTGTGTGTAGACTCCATCGAGCCAAAGATTCATTCTACACTTCAGTGTAAACGCCAACAAGACAACCTAACAAGAAAATCTGTTCAACTATCACATGGGTCGAGTCCGTCAAAGTAGGCAAACACTAAGTCCACGTCCTTCCGAGTCCACACCAGACAACCTCAGATGGAGCCTAAGTCCACACAACACAGTGTTAATACTTAGTGTGTTTCTAGTGTGTTATGGAGACTGAACAACAGAGTGGCAGCACTTGTTCCCACAAAGTCACCAGTGTAGACTTAACCATAATGTTCACAGTGAACATTAATAGAAAATCTGATAATAATAATAATAATAATAATAATAATAATAATAATAATAATAATAATAATAATAATAATAATAATAATAATAATAATATTATTATTATTATTGTTATTATTATTATTATTATTATTATTATTATTATTATTATTATTATTATTATTATTATTATTATTATTATTATTATTATTGAGTGTAGCAGCACACTGCTGATGTTTTCACACTGGCTCCTACCTTTTCCCTCCCTTTTCCCCTCTCTCTCTTTCCCTCATTTTTCCCTTCTCTCTTTCCCTCCCTTTTCTCCTCTCTCTTCCCCTTCCTTTTCTTTTCTCCCGCCTCTCCATTTTCCCCTCTCCCTTTCCCTTCCTTTCTCCCTCTCCCTTCCCTCCCGTTTACCCTTTCCCTTCCTTTTCCCCTCTCCTTTCTCTCCATTTTCTCCTATTCCCCTCTTTCTTTTCCCCTCTCCCTTTTTCCCTCTCGCCCTCCCTCTTCCCCGTCTTCCATTTTTTCCTCAGTAACTTCTGTCTTCCTCTCCCTCTGTCTGTCTGTCTGTCTGTCTGTCTCTCTCTCTCTCTCTCTCGGGGCTTACCGTGAGAGTGGGCGTAAGTTCCTGGTTGACATAGATCAGTTTGGGCGAGGCTACTCATGGGCGTGGGTTAGGGCGTCGCCCTCTGACCGTAGGTTATGTTAGTGTGGGTGTTGGTCAGTGTGGGGGTCATGGTGGTGTGAGGGTCCTGGTGGTGTGGGGGTCCTGGTGGTGTGGGGGTCCTGGTGGTGTGAGGGTCCTGGTGGTGTGAGGGTCCTGGTGGTGTGGGGGTCCTGGTGGTGTGGGGGTCCTGGTGGTATGGGGGTCCTGGTGGTGTGGGGGTCCTGGTGGTGTGGGGGTCCTGATGGTGTGGGGTCCTGGTGGTGTGGGGGTTGTGGTGGTGTGAGGGTCCTGGTGGTGTGGGGGACATGGTGGTGTGGGGGTCATGGTGGTGTGGGGGTCATGGTGGTGTGGGGGTCCTGGTGGTGTGGGGGTCTCGGTGGTGTGGGGGTCCTGGTGGTGTGGGGTCCTGGTGGTGTGGGGGGCCATGGTGGTGTGGGGGTCCTGGTGGTGTGGGGGCCATGGTGGTGTGGGGGTCCTGGTAGTGTGGGGGTCCTGGTGGTGGGGGGTTGTGTTGGTGTGGGGGTTGTGGTGGTGTGGGGGTTGTGGTGGTGTCGGGGTCCTGCTGGTGTGAGGGTCATGGTGGTGTGGGGGTCCTGGTGGTGTGGGGGTCATGGTGGTGTGGGGGTCCTGGTGGTGTGGGGGCCATGGTGGTGTGGGGGTCCTGGTGGTGTGGGGGCCATGGTGGTGTGGGGGTCCTGGTGGTGTGGGAGCCATGGTGGTGTGGGGGTCCTGGTGGTGTGGGGGAAATGGTGGTGTTGGGATCCTGGTGGTGTGGGGGTCCTGGTGGTGGGGGAGTTGTGGTGGTGTGGGGGTTGTGGTGGTGTGGGGGTGGTGGTGGTGTGGGGGTTGTGGTGGTGTCGGGGGCCTGGTGGTGTGTGGCTCATGGTGGTGTGGGGGTCATGGTGGTGTGGGGGTCCTGGTGGTGTGGGGGTCATGGTGGTGTGAGGGTCCTGGTGGTGTGAGGGTCATGGTGGTGTGGGGGTCATGGTGGTGTGGGGGTCATGGTGGTGTGAGGGTCCTGGTGGTGTGGGGTCGTGGTAATGTGGGGGTTATGGTGGTGTGGGGTCGTTGTGGTGTGGGGGTCATGTTAAACTAACACAACTCTCACCTCTCTCTCTCACACACACACACACACACCACACACACACACACACACACACACACACACACACACACACACACACACACACACACACACACACACACACACACACACACACACACACACACACAGAAGAACACCTTGACAGATCACACAACAGTCCAAGCCTATTAGCAAGTACTTTTGACACCTGGTAACCCCTGCTACACGCACAAAAAACAAACATTAATTGACATACTTTTGAGGAACTCTCGCAGCCAACGTGTGAAGGACAGAACCGGCGAGGCTTGATGTGGTTTTTATACAAAATAAATACGACATAGCAGAAATTAATTACGTAGAATCAGTGTTAGGCAGCGAGGATAAGGTACTATGGTATGAGTACCTGGTGGAATGAGAACGGAGGAAGGGTAGAAGAGAGTAATAGGAAATTGAAATTACTGTTCTTAGTGTATCTGAATGACCATCCAGAAGGGATCGAGTCCTGTGTGTCACTGAATAAGAACAGGAGAAGAGAGTGATAAACTCCAGGGAGTCACCAGGAGAACAAATGTGGTCAAACAAGTGGCTGCTCGAGTTCAACCCAAGCAAATGTAAGGTCATTGTTTTTGGAGAATGAGAAAGCAGACCGGACACAGAGTACAGCATGGGTGGAGAGATGTTGCAATTATATTATCAGTGTCAAGGACCGAGCAGCGGTATATGCAAGATTATGAAATATAAATACTCCTTTATGACATTACACACGACTTGTGCTCGGTCAGTCATCGAGTATGCTGCCCCATCACTGAGCCCACACCTGGTCAAACACACAAAGAAACTAGAAAAGATCTAAAGGCTTGCAACCAAGCTAGTCCCAGAACTGAGAGAAATGCACTATGAGGAGAGGGTGAAGGAATTGGACATGACCTACCTACCTACCTGAAGTCTACCTGGAGGGTATTCCGGGGATCAACGCCCTCTCGGCCCGATCCACAGCCAGGCCTCCCTCCTTAGAGGACAGAAGAACGAGGTGAGACATGATTACTGTGTGCAAAATCTTAAGAGGAATTGACAGGATAGAGAGGGACAGATTGTTTGAGTTAAATAAGATCAAGAGGACACAGGTGAAGACACAGGTGAAGACACAGGTCAACCACAGTGATGTAAGGAAGTATTTCTTTAGTATCCTGATTTTTGAAAAGTGGAATGACTTGGATGAGGCAGTAGTGGAGGCAAGCTCAATACACAGCTACAAGAGTAGGTATGATAAGGCCCAAGAAGCCAGAGCACAGTCATAACGATTAAAGTGATCTAGGATCGGTAAATGCAAATCAGTGCCCACACACACACACACACACACACACACACACACACACACACACACACACACACACACACACACACACACAAACTCCCTGCTCCAAGAGTAGGGAGAGACTAACCCTGGTAACGACGAACGAAAAGGCGGGGCCAGGAGCTACAACTCGACCCCTGCAACCACAAATAGGTGAGTACACACACACACACACACACACACACACACACACACACACACACACACACACACACACACACACACACACACACACACACACACACACACAAACTCCCTGCTCCAAGAGTAGGGAGAGACTAACCCTAGTAACGACGAACGAAAAGGCGGGGCCAGGAGCTACAACTCGACCCCTGCAACCACAAATAGGTGAGTACACACACACACACACACACACACACACACACACACACACACACACACACACACACAGGTATTGCTGCACATGTGATATTTAATGAGAAGCATCACTGGTGGTATGATCCACACAGCAGAGGTTGCCACACATCTCTGTCATCTCTCGCAGCTTATTCAAATAACGACATTTATTCTCCTCCAACCACCCTCCCTCCCTCCCTTTTCCTCGTCCCCCTTCCCCTCTTCCCCTCTCATCATCCCCCCTCCCCTCATCCATTTCCCCTTCTCTTCTCCAAAAAAATGGCACAGATTCAGCCTTGCTTTCAACACAGCTTCGTCTAAAGACATTTCCTAGAGAGAGTCAACCCATTAAATGGCCAACAATGGTAGAGTTTAGGTTTCTAGTCAATCATTTACGTCTGTATGTTAATTTAACACACCAATATATATATCTATAAACGATCGGACAGTGCTACTTCTGTAGCTGTAATATAACTTCGTCTAATAACAATTTATTTAGATTAATATACATTTAGAATAGTCTTGAAAGCACATACACAGGTCCCTCTCAAATCCAGCCGTTCTCACTAGTAGAAGTTGTCCAAGTTGATTTCAGGTCTGTACCAAGATACCCTTGTGTTGCAGTGTCTGACAGAGTGAACATTAAAATGGTTGTCTCACTCTGTCAGACAACACAAGGGTATCTTGGTACAGACCTGAAATCGATTTCGACAACCTCTACTAGTGAG
The DNA here is from genome assembly GCF_038502225.1 of Cherax quadricarinatus. Classification (NCBI taxonomy): domain Eukaryota; kingdom Metazoa; phylum Arthropoda; class Malacostraca; order Decapoda; family Parastacidae; genus Cherax; species Cherax quadricarinatus. Next base: position 336,420 of record NW_027195072.1, read on the forward strand.
AACGGCTGGATTTGAGAGGGACCTGACCTCCCAACGACTACATTCTTACCTCTACTAGTGGCCTACATCTCACCTCCTGGTGGTATATAAGGCTCCATCCTGTCACTTCAACTCCATATTGTTTCAGACTATGGAACAATACTCTTCTCCAGACTGAGGGACTGACCACCTCAAAACTTCAAGGGTGATGGACTGATTACATCGCCTCAAGTCTCTTCTGCTTCTATCAACTTTTCTGTACTCGACTGAAGAAGCCTACTGTGTAGGCGAAACGTTTCGAAATAAAGATACCTAACTGTTGCATATGTGTCTTACCTAACAGTGTCAGGAGGTGTCAGCCTACCTATGGTCGACGGTGTCAAGAGGTGTTCGCCTACCTCTGGTCGACACTGCCAAGAGGTGTCAGCCTACCTGTGGTAGACAGTGTCAGGAGGTGTCAGCCTGTCAGGAGGTCATTTATCGAGGTCACTCACATTAGAGCTAGTGGCCTTCTCCAGTACATGGTGAGTGGCCTTTATTCACTTCTAAAGGTCAGAGAGAGGATTGAAGTGGAGGAGGAGATGGAGGAAGATGAGGAGGAGGAGGAGGAGGAGGAGGAGGGAGTGGAGGAAAAAGTGGCAACAGAGAGACTGAAGGAGGAAGGAGAAAACAGAAAAAGAAACACAGTTTTATTACAAAACCAGGAATCAGAAGGTGCAACACCGGGGAAACTTTATTTATCGATGTTTCGCCAACCAGTGATTTTTCTTTATCAGTTCAAAAACCGAACTGGAAAAGGCCACTGATTGACCAAACGTATAGAATTAAAAATACGCAGGTACTGCACCTGTTTGGAGAAACTGAGAGAAATATAGACACGCGGATGTTGCACCTGTGTCTAGTCCGTCAACACACAACAAACATGAACCTCTGACAGGAGACGACCCTGGTGGTGGTAATTATTACTGCCAATGACCTGCAGTACACTATAGCTAACGTCTAGCTGAGAGCAGCTAACGCAACACAGTGATCACAGCCCCAAGGTGGTAGTTGTTACTGTCAGTGACCTGAAGTATCCTAGCTAACATCTAACTGAGAGCAGATAACGCAACGCAAGTTTTATAGCTAGAAACTTCGATTACAACCTGCCAGAAATAATGTGAAGGTTGAGGCGCTTGTCAGACTGCAAACGATCCCTTTATTGAAAGATGAAGATAAAGTAGAAAGAGTGAGGAAGCTCTTACCTTCAATAAGAGCAAAGAGACGAGCAGCGAAACTCTTACCTTCAAAGCACTTAACATCTTCATCGGGATCGCCCTAAAGTGAAGCCTTAAACTTACCGGAGTCCAGCAGCTCCCGAGTACCGACAGATAACAATTTCAATCCAGAAGCACCAGGGTTAATGGACGCCTAGGACACACCGTCCTAAGAGGCTGCCGTCTCATTTCTTAGAAAATAAGACACAGTAAACGCCTCGTCACCGCTACAATACGAAATGAATTTGATAGGCGTGAAACTCCGAGACACGAGGCGCAACATGAATGTGGGAGAAGATTTATTTTGTGAGAATTATTGGTATTGGACACTGGGGGGCAGCCTGACTTCTCAAGTTGTAGCTCTGAGAGTAGCAACAATTTCGGACTGGTCAGACATGCACTTTGCTAATCTGGGAGTCAGCTACGTACAGTGGAAGACCTGACTAGGTACAGTGGAAGACCTGGCTAGGTACAGTGGAAGACCTGACTAGGTACAATGGAAGACCTGACTAGGTACAGTGGATGACCTGACTAGGTACAGTGGAAGACCTGACTAGGTACAGTGGATGACCTGACTAGGTATAGTGAAAGACCTGGCTAGGTACAGTGGATGACCTGACTAGGTACAGTGAAAGACCTGGCTAGGTACAGTGGATGACCTGACTAGGTACAGTGAAAGACCTGACTAGGTACAGTGGAAGACCTGACTAGGTACAGTGGAAGACCTGACTAGGTACAGTGGAAGACCTGACTAGGTACAGTGGAAGACTTGACTAGGTACAGTGGAAGACTTGACTAGGTATAATGAAAGACCTGAGTACATACAGTGGATGACCTGACTAGGTACAGTGGAAGACCTGGCTAGGTACAGTGGAAGACCCGACTAGGTACAGTGGAAGACCTGACTAGGTACAGTGGAAGACCTGACTAGGGACAGTGGAAGACCTGACTAAGTACAGTGGAAGACCTGACTAGGTACAGTGGAAGACCTGACTAGGTACAGTGGATGACCTGACTAGGTACAGTGGAAGACCTGGCTAGGTACAGTGGATGACCTGACTAGGTACAGTGGATGACCTGACTAGGTACAGTGGAGGACCTGATTAGTTACAGTGGTACATTAGGTAACGTCTCTGTTATTCACTTATCGTTATTATTAACGCTGTTCGTAACAACAACGAGACCACTAATGTTACTTTACTAGACACCCAGGACCATCAGTTGACCATGGACCGTCAGTTGACCATGGACCATCAGTTGACCATGGACCATCAGTTGACCATGGACCATCAGTTGACCATGGACCATCAGTTGACCATGGACCATCAGTTGACCATGGACCATCAGTTGACCATGGACCATCAGTTGACCATGGACCATCAGTTGACCATGGACCATCAGTTGACCATGAACCATCAGTTGACCATGGACCATCAGTTGACCATGGACCATCAGTTGACCATGGACCATCAGTTGACCATGGACCATCAGTTGACCATGGACCATCAGTTGACCATGGACCATCAGTTGATCTTGGACCGTCAGTTGACCATGGACCATCAGTTGACCATGGACCATCAGTTGACCATGGACCATCAGTTGACCATGGACCATCAGTTGACCATGGACCATCAGTTGACCATGGACCATCAGTTGACCATGGACCATCAGTTGACCATGGACCATCAGTTGACTATGGACCATCAGTTGACTATGGACCATCAGTTGACCATGGACCATCAGTTGACCATGAACCATCAGTTGATCATGGACCATCAGTTGACCATGGACCATCAGTTGACCATGGACCATCAGTTGACCATGGACCATCAGTTGACCATGGACCATCAGTTGACCATGGACCATCAGTTGACCATGAACCATCAGTTCACCATGGACCATCAGTTGACCATGGACCATCAGTTGACCATGAACCATCAGTTGACCATGGACCATCAGTTGACCATGGACCATCAGTTGACCATGAACCATCAGTTGACCATGGACCATCAGTTGACCATGAACCATCCAGGGTACACTATTAGTTGTAATAATAGTATTAGTAGTAGTAACTACAACCACAATTGCTACTTTCTGCTAGTACTACAAGTACTACTAGTACTACTACCACCACTGCTGCTACTATTGCTGCTATTATTACTACTGTTACTACTACTACTACTTCTGATAAATATCCACGCTATGCCACTAGAGTAGAGAGTGAGGAGAGAGCCTTCTGATATACTATCCCTGCCTCAACTAGGAAGAATTTAGATCTGCCTAGACTACGTAGTCTTCGTGAGATAGCCCCTCATCTAGATTACCTTCCGCCTAGTTGCCTCTTAGAATAGTTCCACTCGTTGCCTAGCACCTACAAGCATTACCTAGCAGCCATCACCTAGCACTTAGCAGCCATTACCCAGCACCTAGAAGTGATCACCTAGCACATAGCAGCCTTCACCTAGACATGAGCTCCCAGCACCAGGCTTCCCTGTTGTGTCGGACATTTAAATCGCTCAAATCCAATCTCCAGTAACTGGTTAGTTCAGGTTACTCTCTCTGTCTCTGTCTCTGTCTCTGTCTCTGTCTCTGTCTGTCTGTCTGTCTGTCTGTCTGTCTGTCTGTCTGTCTGTCTGTCTGTCTCTCTCTCTCTCTCTCTCTCTCTCTCTCTCTCTCTCTCTCTCTCTCTCTCTCTCTCTCTCTCTCTCTCTCTCTCTCTCTCCCTCTATTACACAGGGTTTGACAAGGTTAAGGATCCCTAGCTTTATTGACAAGCTAAGAGCTGTTACCTACATCAGCTCATTTGAAAGCATTTTTATTGTTATGAGACATACAAGTAGGGAACAGGATGAAGTTGGAGCCATCTGTGGGTCAGCATTTTCATTTGATCAAGTGATTTTATCTCGTTTACATCATTATGCTGTACGAATGTGTTCCAGACCCGAGTCATTCTCTCTCTCTCTCTGCCAGAATTGGTTGCTTGGCTAATGGGTTTTGAATTCTGTCGACTACACGAGGGTAACCAGTCTACCTCCAGGCAAGAATACTTTCACACCTGAGATATATATATATATATATATATATATATATATATATATATATATATATATATATATATATATATATATATATATATAGATGCAGTGGAACCTCGGTGCTCGAACTTAATTCGTTCCAGAAGGCTGTTCGAGTGCCGATCTGTTCCAATACCGAACGAATTTTTCCCATAAGGAATAATGTAAATTTGATTAATCAGTTTCAGACCCCCAGAAATACACTTACAGCGACATTGCTGTGTATTTTCGAATGGTATTTATTATTGTATTCTCGTTTTCTTGGTCTCATTTGATAAAATGAAAGATATATTACATAAATAGAGATGATTTTGAATGGTTTACAGAATAAAAGTACCTTGAAATTGAGCTCAAAGTAGCGGAAATCTTCGATTTTTGCTTATGTTCACGAGTAAACAAATCATGACACACTTCCAATACACGTCAACTGGTGGGTTTAATATACTTTCACAAATGCGCTGTTATTATTTATACCATTTTTTTCAATATTGCAGTACTCTGCATGCCAGTAAATCTTCTGTGTTTTGTGTGAATAAAAAATCAGAATATAAAACAAGCGTAATATAAGAGGGACCCGAAGATGCAGGAGCAATTAGGAGAGAGAGGGAGGGGCCAGTAGAAGGAGCATTCAGTATCTGATGAGTCGTCTTGACAGCCGGATACTAGCGGTGGCGCAGATACAATTTGTGTAATTACGCTGATATTAGTAATAAAGGTTATCTATCACATTTATTTGAACTTGATATCAGACACACGAGAGATAACCTAGAAGCACAATAAAGACGCCGAAATTAATAAAAGGCATATTATATGGAGAGGCGGAGGTGGTGTTTACATCAGGGAACACACTGTAACCAATTTTCTTTTTGGTTGGCTGTTATCACTAATCTTCTTAGGCACCATGGTGACTTATTTGTACAAATAATATAAAAAAAAAACACCCAAAAATGAGATGACACACGAAATAGTTTACAGTGAAGTTCAGTGGAGTTTTGGACTGAGCGACAACTGCAGGGAGACTGACGCACATGTTCTGGTAGTGTTTATTCGAGTGCCGAGCAAACAGTCGATTATTGAGCGATTTTTTTTACCGAACAAAGCGTTCGAGTACCGAAATGTTCGAGTACCGAGGTTTCACTGTATATATATATGTCGTGCCGAATATGTAAAACTGGTCAATTAGCAAGAACTCATTTAAAATTAAATCCTTTCTGAAATTTTCTTTTATACGTTTTATACGTTTTTTTCATTAATGTTAATGTAAAAATTTTTAATTTTGCACCAAAAGGATCTTAGAAAACTTACCTAACCTTATTATAACAAGAACAATTTATTTTAGCCTAACCCAACTAGATATATTTTAAATTTGTTTACAGTAATTTAATACTAAACAAACACAGTGAAATATTTTTTTCGTTAGGTTCAGAATTATTTTGGCGAAATTATTGCATACACAAATTTTCACTTGTCTTATATGGCAAGATGAATGTTGCTATTTAAGCCAAGATCGCAAGTTCTGCCTATTCGGCACGACATATATATATATATATATATATATATATATATATATATATATATATATATATATATATATATATATATATATATATATATATATATATATATATATATGTATATATATATATATATATATATATATATATATATATATATATATATATATATATATATATATGTATATATATATATATATATATATATATATATATATATATATATATATATGTATATATATATATATATATATATATATATATATATATATATATATATATATATATATATATATATATATACATGTCGTGCCGAATATATAAAACTGGTCAATTAGCAAGAACTCATTTAAAATTAAGTCCTTTCTAAAATTTTCTCTTATACGTTTAAAGATATATTTTTTTCATTTATGTTAACGTAAAAATTAATAATTTTGTACCAAAAGAACCTTAGAAAACTTGCCTAACCTTATTATAACAAGCACAGTTTAATTTAGCCTAATCGAACTTAATATATTTTATATACGTTTACAGTAATTTAATAATACACAAACACAATGAAATATATTTTTTTTGTTAGATTCGGAATGATTTTTTGCGATATTATTGCATACACAAATTTTCTCTTGCCTTATTCGGCAAGAAAAGCGTTGCTATTTAAGTCAAAATCGCAAGTTTTACCTATTCGGCAGGACACGCACACACATACCTGGAATATACCTGGAGAGGGTTTCAGGGGTCAGCGCCCCCGCAGCCCGGTATGTGACCAGGCCTCATGATGGACATTATATATATATATATATATATATATATATATATATATATATATATATATATATATGTGTGTGTGTGTGTGTGTGTGTGTGTGTGTGTGTGTGTGTGTGTGTGTGTGTGTGTGTGTGTGTGTGTATTTCAACAAGTCGGCCGTCTCCCACCGAGGCAGGGTGGCCCAAAAAAGAAAGAAAATCCCCAAAATGAAAATACTTTCATCATTCAACACTTTCACCACACTCACACATTATCACTGTTTTTGCAGAGGTGCTCAGAATACAACAGTTTAGAAGCATATACGTATAAAGATACACAACATATCCCTCCAAACTGCCAATATCCCAAACCCCTCCTTTAAAGTGCAGGCATTGTACTTCCCATTTCCAGGACTCAAGTCCGACTATATGAAAATAACCGGTTTCCCTGAATCCCTTCACTAAATATTACCCTGCTCACACTCCAACAGATCGTCCATTCACTCCTATCTAACACGCTCACGCACGCTTGCTGGAAGTCCAAGCCCCTCGCCCACAAAACCTCCTTTACCCCCTCTCTCCCACCCTTTCGAGGACGACCCCTACCCCGCCTTCCTTTCCCTATAGATTTATATGCTCTCCATGTCATTCTACTTTGATCCAGTCTCTCTAAATGACCAAACCACCTCAACAACCCCTCTTCTGCCCTCTGACTAATACTTTTATTAACTCCACACCTTTTCCTAATTTCCACACTCCGAATTTTCTGCATAATATTTACACCACAAATTGCCCTTAGACAGGACATCTCCACTGCCTCCAACCGTCTCCTCGCTGCTGCATTTACCACCCAAGCTTCACATCCATATAAGAGTGTTGGTACTACTATACTTTCATACATTCCCTTCTTTGCCTCCATAGATAACGTTTTTTGACTCCACATATACCTCAACGCACCAATCACCTTTTTTCCCTCATCAATTCTATGATTAACCTCATCCTTCATAAATCCATCCGCCGACACGTCAACTCCCAAGTATCTGAAAACATTCACTTCTTCCATACTCCTCCTCCCCAATTTGATATCCAATTTTTCTTTATCTAAATCATTTGATACCCTCATCACCTTACTCTTTTCTATGTTCACTTTCAACTTTCTACCTTTACACACATTCCCAAACTCATCCACTAACCTTTGCAATTTTTCTTTAGAATCTCCCATAAGCACAGTATCATCAGCAAAAAGTAACTGTGTCAATTCCCATTTTGAATTTGATTCCCCATAATTTAATCCCACCCCTCTCCCGAACACCCTAGCATTTACTTCTTTTACAACCCCATCTATAAATATACTAAACAACCATGGTGACATTACACATCCCTGTCTAAGACCTACTTTCATCGGGAAGTAATCTCCCTCTCTTCTACACACCCTAACCTGAGCCTCACTATCCTCATAAAAACTCTTTACAGCATTTAGTAACTTACCACCTATTCCATATACTTGCAACATCTGCCACATTGCTCCTCAATCCGCTCTATCATATGCCTTTTCTAAATCCATAAATGCAATAAAAACCTCCCTACCTTTATCTAAATACTGTTCACATATATGTTTCACTGTAAACACTTGATCTACACATCCCCTACCCACTCTGAAACCTCCTTGCTCATCCGCAATCCTACATTCTGTCTTACCTCTAATTCTTTCAATTATAACCCTACCGTACACTTTTCCTGGTATACTCAGTAAACTTATTCCTCTATAATTTTTACAGTCTCTTTTGTCTCCTTTCCATTTATATAAAGGGACTATACATGCTCTCCGCCAATCCCTAGGTACCTTCCCCTCTTTCATACATTTATTAAACAAAAATACCAACCACTCCAACACTATATCCCCCCCTGCTTTTAACATTTCTGTCATGATCCCATCAGTTCCAGCTGCTTTACCCCCTTTCATTCTACGTAATGCCTCACGTACCTCCCCCACACTTACATTCTGCTCTTCTTCACTCCTAAAAGATGGTATACCTCCCTGGCCATTGCTTGAGATTACCGCCTCCCTTTCTTCTTCAACATTTAAAAGTTCCTCAAAATATTCTCGCCATCTACCTGATACCTCCCTTTCCCCATCTACTAATTCCCCTACTCTGTTTTTAACTGACAAATCCATACTTTCCCTAGGCTTTCTTAACTTGTTTAACTCCAATTTTTTTTCTTATTTTCATTAAAATTTCTTGACAGTGCCTCTCCCACTCTATCATCTGCTCTCTTTTTGCACTCTCTCACCACTCTCTTCACCTTTCTTTTACTCTCCATATACTCTGCTCTTCTTATAACACTTCTGCTTTGTAAAAACCTCTCATAAACTACCTTTTTCTCTTTTATCACACCCTTTACTTCATCATTCCACCAATCACTCCTCTTTCCTCCTGCACCCACCCTCCTATAACCACAAACTTCTGCCCCACATTATAATACTGCATTTTTAAAACCATTCCAACCCTCTTCAACCCCCCACCCCACTACTCATCTTTGCACTAGCCCACCTTTCTGCCAATAATCGCTTATATCTCACCCGAACTTCCTCCTCCCTTAGTTTATACACTTTCACCTCCCTCTTACTTGTTGTTGCCACCTTCCTCTTTTCCCATCTACCTCTTACTCTAACTGTAGTTACAACTAAATAATGATCCGATATATCAGTTGCCCCTCTATAAACATGTACATCCTGGAGCCTACCCACCAACCTTTTATCCACCAATACATAATCTAACAAACTACTTTCATTACATGCTACATCATACCTTGTATATTTATTTATCCTCTTTTTCATAAAATATGTATTACTTATTACCAAATCTCTTTCTACACATAGCTCAATTAAAGGCTCCCCATTTACATTTACCCCTGGCACCCCAAATTTACCTACTACTCCCTCCATAACATTTTTACCCACTTTAGCATTGAAATCCCCAACCACCATTACTCTCACACTTGATTCAAAACTCCCCACGCATTCACTCAACATTTCCCAAAATCTCTCTCTCTCCTCTACACTTCTCTCTTCTCCAGGTGCATACACGCTTACTATAACCCACTTTTCACATCCAATCTTTATTTTACTCCACATAATCCTTGAATTAATACATTTATAGTCCCTCTTTTCCTGCCATAGCTTATCCTTCAACATTATTGCTTCTCCTTCTTTAGCTCTAACTCTATTTGAAACCCCTGACCTAACCCCATTTATTCCTCTCCATTGAAACTCTCCCACCCCCTTCAGCTTTGTTTCACTTAAAGCCAGGACATCCAGCTTCTTCTCATTCATAACATCCACAATCATCTCTTTCTTATCATTTGCACAACATCCACGCACATTCAGACTTCCCACTTTAACAATTTTCTTATTCTTATTCTTTTTCGTAATCTTTACAGGAAAAGGGGTTACTAGCCCATTGTTCCCGGCATTTTAGTTGACTTTTACAACACGCATGGCTTACGGAGGAAAGATTCTTATTCCACTTCCCCATGGATATAAAAGGAAAAGTAATAAGACCAAGAACTATTAAGATAAAATCAAAGAAAACTCAGATGAGTGTGTATAAATAAACATGTACATGTATGTTTAGTGTGACCTAAGTGTAAGTAGAAGTAGCAAGACGTACCTGTAATCTTGCATATTTATGAGACAGACAAAAGACACCAGCAATCCTACCATCATGTAAAACAATTACAGGCTTTCGTTTTACACTCACTTGGCAGGACGGTAGTACCTCCCTGGGCGGTTGCTGTCTACCAACCTACTAATTAGTATATATATATATATATATATATATATATATATATATATATATATATATATATATATATATATATATATATATATATATATATATATATATGTAATGTCGTGCCGAATAGGCAGAACTTGTGTGTATATCTTTTGCAGATTTGTATAACGTGCGTGTCATGAACATGGAGCGTTGTTTGAGCTAAGGAAGGTAACAGGCTCGTTGAACCTAGGGAGAGAGAGAGAGAGAGAGAGAGAGAGAGAGAGAGAGAGAGAGAGAGAGAGAGAGAGAGAGAGAGAGAGAGAGAGAGAGAGAGAGAGAGAGAGATTTTCAATTTCATTTTTAATTTATTTTTTCTTTTGATTTTTCAGGTAAATACGACTGAGAGAGACAACAAACGTGAAGGCCGAGCCTCTCTTCTTCACCTGCGAGGTACAGTTTACTTATGGGGTACAGTTTACTTATGGGGTACAGTTTACTTATGGGGTACAGTTTACTTATGGGGTACAGTTTACTTATGGGGTACAGTTTACTTATGGGGTACAGTTTACTTATTGGGTACAGTCTACCTGTGTGGTACAGTTTACTTATGGGGTACAGTCTACTTGTGAGGTACAGTTTACTTATTGGGTACAGTCTACCTGTGTGGTACAGTTTACTTATGGGGTACAGTCTACTTGTGTGGTACAGTTTACTTATGACGTACAGTTTACTTGTGTGGTACAGTTTACTTATTGGGTACAGTCTACTTGTGAGGTACAGTTTACTTATTGGGTACAGTCTACTTGTGTGGTACAGTTTACTTATTGGGTACAGTTTACTTGTGTGGTACAGTTTACTTATTGGGTACAGTCTACTTGTGTGGTACAGTTTACTTATGACGTACAGTTTACTTGTGTGGTACAGTTTACTTAAGGGGTAGAGTTTACTTATGGGGTACAGTTAACTTGTGGGATACAGTTAACTTGTGGGGTACAGTTAACTTATGGGGTACAGTTAACTTGCAGGGTACAGTTAACTTGTGGGGTACTCTTAACTTGTGGGGTACTGTTAACTTGTAGGGTACAGTTAACTTGTGGGGTACAGTTAACTTGTGGGGTACAGTTAACATGTGGGGTACAGTTAACATGTGGGGTACAGTTAATTTGTGGGGTACTGTTAACTTGTAGGGTACAGTTAACTTATAGGGTACAGTTAACTTGTGGGGTACAGTTAACTTGTGGGGTACAGTTAACTTGTGGGATACTGTTAACTTGTAGGGTACAGTTAACTTGTAGGGTACAGTTAACTTGTGGGGTACAGTTAACGTGTGGGGTACAGTTAACATGTGGGGTACAGTTAACTTGTGGGGTATTGTTAACTTGTAGGGTACAGTTAACTTATAGGGTACAGTTAACTTGTGGGGTACAGTTAACTTGTGGGGTACAGTTAACTTGTGGGGTACTGTTAACTTGTAGGGTACAGTTAACTTGTAGGGTACAGTTAACTTGTGGGGTACAGTTAACATGTGGGGTACAGTTAACATGTGGGGTACAGTTAACTTGTGGGGTACAGTTAACTTGTGGGGTACAGTTAACTTGTGGGGTACAGTTAACATGTGGGTTACAGTTAACTTGTCGGGTACAGTTAACTTGTGGGGTACAGTTAACTTGTGGGGTACAGTTAACTTGTGGGGTACAGTTAACTTGTAGGGTACAATTAACTTGTGGGGTACAGTTAACTTGTAGGGTACAGTTAACTTGTGGGGTACAGTTAACTTGTGGGGTACAGTTAAGTTGTGGGGTACTGTTAACTTGTAGGGTACAGTTAACTTGTGGGGTACTGTTAACTTGTAGGGTATAGTTAACTTGTGGGGTACTGTTATCTTGTGGGGTACTATTAACTTGAGGGGTACTGTTAACTTGTAGGGTACAGTTAACTTGTGGGGTACTGTTAACTTGTAGGGTACAGTTAACTTGTGGGGTACAGCTAACTTGTGGGGTACAGTTAACTTGTGGGGTACAGTTAACTTGTGGGGTACTGTTAACTTGTAGGGTACAGTTAACTTGTGGGGTACTGTTAACTTGTGGGGTACAGTTAACTTGTGGGGTACTGTTAACTTGTAGGGTACAGTTAACTTGTGGGGTACTGTTAACTTGTAGGGTACAGTTAACTTGTGGGGTACAGTTAACTTGTGGGGTACAGTTAACTTGTGGGGTACAGTTAACTTGTGGGGTACAGTTAACTTGTGGGGTACTGTTAACTTGTGGGGTACTGTTAACTTGTGGGGTACAGTTAACTTGTAGGGTACAGTTAACTTGTGGGGTACTGTTAACTTGTAGGGTACAGTTAACTTGTGGGGTACAGTTAACTTGTGGGGTACAGTTAACTTGTGGGGTACAGTTAACTTGTGGGGTACTGTTAACTTGTAGGATACAGTTAACTTGTGGGGTACTGTTAACTTGTAGGGTACAGTTAACTTGTGGGGTACAGTTAACTTGTGGGGTACTGTTAACTTGTAGGGTACAGTTAACTTGTGGGGTACTGTTAACTTGTAGGGTACAGTTAACTTGTGTGGTACAGTTAACTTGTGGGGTGCAGTTAACTTGTAGGGTACAGTTAACTTGTAGGGTACAATTAACTTGTGGGGTACAGTTAACTTGTAGGGTACAGTTAACTTGTGGGGTACAGTTAACTTGTGGGGTACAGTTAACTTGTAGGGTACAGTTAACTTGTGGGGTACTGTTAACTTGTAGGGTACAGTTAACTTGTGTGGTACAGTTAACTTGTGGGGTACAGTTAACTTGTAGGGTACAGTTAACTTGTAGGGTACAGTTAACTTGTGGGGTACAGTTAACTTGTAGGGTACAGTTAACTTGTGGGGTACAGTTAACTTGTGGGGTACAGTTAACTTGTAGGGTACAGTTAACTTGTGGGGTACAGTTAACTTGTAGGGTACAGTTAACTTGTGGGGTACAGTTAACTTGTAGGGTACAGTTAACTTGTAGGGTACAGTTAACTTGTGGGGTACAGTTAACTTGTAGGGTACAGTTAACTTGTGGGGTACAGTTAACTTGTAGGGTACAGTTAACTTGTGGGGTACAGTTAACTTGTAGGGTACAGTTAACTTGTGGGGTACAGTTAACTTGTAGGGTACAATTAACTTGTGGGGTACAGTTAACTTGTAGGGTACAGTTAACTTGTAGGGTACAGTTAACTTGTGGGGTACAGTTAACTTGTAGGGTACAGTTAACTTGTGGGGTACAGTTAACTTGTGGGGTACAGATCAACGCACAATAAGCGGAGTATATAAATTCAATTGAATCAGCCTTCAGTCCGTAGTTGGCACTCCATGTGTGTATATATACACCAGTCCGTAGTTGGCACTCCATGTGTGTATATATACACCAGTCCGTAGTTGGCACTCCATGTGTGTATATATACACCAGTCCGTAGTTGGCACTCCATGTGTGTATATATACACCAGTCCGTAGTTGGCACTCCATGTGTGTATATATACACCAGTCCGTAGTTGGCACTCCATGTGTATATATATACACCCAAATATTCATGTTATCTCGGTGCATATACACTCAGATCTGTTTGTATGTATCTCGGGGTAAATACACTCATATATATCTCAGTGTATATACAAAAATATATGTATATATCTCGTTATACTACTTGTTCCAATATATGTATTCATATCGATGTATATACAAGATATGTATATACCTCAGTGTACATATCTCGATGTATGAATGTATCTCAGTGTATATATGCACCGTGAACTTACCTTAATCCCACATCAGGCATTAAAATATTTCTGAACCTGTGGTGTACAGGTGGAATGAAGCCTTAATGACCCTTGTGTAGTCGATCGTCTTCAAACCTGATAAACCAGATGAGATCCTCACCCTCTTCGTCTCCCACCGAGGTAGAGTGACCAAAAAAAAAAAAACACAAGCACCATCATTCATTTAATCCCTGTTTTGTCAGAACCATATGTAATATAATATATATATATATATATATATATATATATATATATATATATATATATATATATATATATATATATATATATATATATATATATATATATATATATATATATATATATATATATATATATATTATTACAAAAATCGCGAACAGGCGATGTAAGTTGCAAACCAACCACAGAGAGAGTTGAATGATAGCTCTAGGCCTTTCGTGTTGCAGTCAACCCATCATCAGGAGCTTGCAGTGTTCGATGGAACGTTCTTGAGCAGATTATTTATAGAGGAACTCATCAGGCTGAGTTATCTCGGATGATAAGATAACTTTTACCTTGCTACTCAGGAACGATCATTTACAAGTGTAAATGGTAGCTACGCTCATTTAAATATGTAAGTGGTTTATTTAGACTCGTTTACAAGTGGTTCAGATCTTATTTACAAGTGTAAATTCTTCACATACTCATTTACAAGTAAATATCAAATCTGTTTTTCACTTCTGATGAATCATTTTTCATTATTATTATTATTATTATTATTATTATTATTATTGTTATTATTATTATTATTATTATTATTATTGTAAATATAAACACAAATGCAGTATAATGTGATCCTTTATTGACTACGTTTCGCCCACACAGTGGGCTTTTTCAAGTCACAAACAGTTCTGTTTGTGACTTGAAAAAGCCCACTGTGTGGGCGAAACGTAGTCAATAAAGGATCACATTATACTGCATTTGTGTTTATATTTCCATTGTGTCGGTATTTTATACCATTTATTTCCATTATTATTATTATTGTTGTTGTTGTTGTTGTTGTTATTGCTCTTATTGTTGTTATTGTTGCTATCATTCATGAGGAAGCGTTAAACTCACAGGGGTCATGAAGCAGGTGGAGAATGGGAGATAATGAGGTTTGATCCAAGGGAACAGTGACATCAATTCCTTGGATGAGGATTATAACAGTCAGGAGTGGGTGAGGCATGATGGAGCTGGCATGATAAGAGGCATTATGGTGGTTGCATGATAAGAGGCATGATGGAGGCATGATTGGGGTGGCAGGATAAGAGGCATGATTAGGGTAGCATAAGAGACATGATGGAAGAGGCATGATGGAAGAGGCATGATGGAAGAGGCATGATGGAAGAGGCATGATGGAAGAGGCATGATGGAAGAGGCATGATGGAAGAGGCATGATGAAAGAGGCATGATGAAAGAGGCATGATGGAAGAGGCATGATGGAAGAGGCATGATGGAAGAGAAATGATGGAGGCATGATAGAAGTATGATGGAGGATGCATGGTGGAGGCGGCATGATAGAGGCATTATGGTGGCATGATGGAGGCATGATGGAGGCATGAAGGAGGAGCCACGATGGAGGAGGCATGATGGAGGAGGCATGATGGAGGAGGCATGATGGAGGAGGTATGATGGAGTCATGATAGAGGCATGATGGAGGAGACATGATAAGAGGCATAATGGAGGGGGCATGATGGAAGCTGCTGGTAGAGGCTACCTGGAGGGTGTTCCGGGAGGTCAACGCCCCCGCGGCCCGGTCTTCAACCAGACCTGCTAGTGGATCAGGACCTGATCAACCAGACTTGTTGCTGCTGGCCGCACGCCATCCAACGTAGGAACCACAGCCTGGCTGAGCTGGCATCTCCACCCTGCCATAACATTGCTGTTTGTTACAGTGAGGAGAGTCTTATACCAGTCAGTGTATACCAGAGGACCTTACATTGACGTGTATGGTGACCTCTTAGTATTCCTTAATTCTCTAAATGTTTACGCTTTTCATTGTTCTTACTGACACCTGGCTCAGATACACTCAACAGACATCTTTGTCTTATCAGTTAAGAGGCGGCACTAGTGACGTGTACACTAGAGTACGTGTACACTAGAATATACTAAAGGATGTGTACACTAGAATATATTAGAGGACGTGTACACTAGAGTACGTGTACACTAGATGAGTATACTAAAGGACGTGTAAACTAGAGTACAACAGAGAACCTGTACACCAGAGGACGCAGCCTCGTCAAATACAATGAATGTGATATACATATCACCTCTGAAGGACCTGGCTGCCTCCACGTTACACAATCTTCAATATCCCTTCACCACCCAACCTTTCTTCCTCCAGGTTTATTCCAGTAGCGTATAGATTCAGGGCTAGAGCTATGTTACGAATAATATTAGTTTATCCAAGAGAGAGAGAGAGAGAGAGAGAGAGAGAGAGAGAGAGAGAGAGAGAGAGAGAGAGAGAGAGAGAGAGAGAGAGAGAGAGAGAGAGAGAGAGTAATACAATAGTGACACAATGTTGATGTGGCAGGAGAGCCGTGGCAGGGTTTCTGCACATTACTGCTGCCAGAACTATAACAGAGCAGTCCAACTTCAAGAATCACGGCTTTAAACGTAATAGGAACTCAGGTCGGGTATGAAAAGCGCGCTGCCGGATGGTTGTACGCTGAAAAAATATATAAAAAAATGGTATATTTGGCGAGATTTAACGTGGCAGGAAGGGTATAAAAACCAGGGTGGAGGGATACTGGCCGCTTAGCAACCCCGGTGGTGCTGGTGGTGGCGAGGTCCGTTACACCACAACTCTGGCTGTTCATATCTGATGATTGTTGCTTTTCTCTCTTCTTTCCCTTGAGGCAGCTACCGTCACATCTGTAATTTTTAGTGAGCCTAGCAACCCTCTACCAAGAAATGGTAAGCCGGTTACGGGAAAGCCTTCCGGTATATCTAGAAACACAAATGTTGGGTATTAGTGAATATTCTTGAGGTCAGTCATGCCCCTCCTGGCGGACGTTACTTGCTCTTCTTGTTTTATATTCTTTTTCTTTCCTTGCTTGCACCATTTTGGTTATTTTGTATGAACGGGTTTTGAGAGTTTTCTTAGTCCCGCAGCTCGGTCCTGGGCCAGGCTTGTCTGGTGCTTGCCTGGTCAACCAGGCTGTTGCTGCTGGAGGTTCGCTGACCCCCATATCCATCACAACTTAACTGATCTGGCACCTGGCATAGGTACTCGTCCAGTTTCCTCTTGAAGACTACTTCATTTGTTCCAGAAATGTTTCTGAAATCTTCTAGTAAGATGCTGATAATCTGACCCTACACATGTGTTCTTTTATCGTGGCTACGGCACCCTTGCTCCTTACTGGGTTCATTTTTAGCATGTTATGATTGTGTAGATTTAGGATTAGGCCCTTAAGTTCTATATAGGTACATATTATTATCTGTATTTGTTGCAGTTCCGGTAACGCTTCTGCTTTGAATGGAGCTGTCAACACTGAACAATACTTTAAGTGGGAGAGCACAAGAGATTTGAAGTGTGTCATCACTGGCACTATTTCCCTTGCTTTGAAAGTTCTTGTCATTGTCCTGGCTGTCGTGACATTTGCCTTGTTGTGTTCTTTGAAAGAAAGGTCAGCTGACATTATTACACCCGGGTCCTTCGCATATTCCTTTTGCTCTGTTTGGAGATCATCTAATGTTTTGTATACCTTTTTTCTGTCTTGTATTTGACAGTGTTTTGCGATCACCAGAAAAGCTGTCTGACAACCTAAGTGAGGAACAGTTAACAAATGTTATTCAGTTTTTTCAATGTCCTGGTTCTGGAGTCACTTCTGAAGGTCACCGTCCTCATGGCCCAGTCCCAGACCAGGCTTCCTAGTTGCTGGCCTGATCGATCAAGCAGTTAGTGCTCACCACCCGCAGTCCAACGCAGTCCAACGGCTGATCAGGGACTGTTTTGAGGAACCTGTAGAGTTCCCTTTTAAAACAGCTATGCGCTTGTTGGTAATCCCCCTTATGTATGAAGAGAGGGTATTGAAGAGGCGTTGTCCCTTAACACTTACTGTGTTCTCTCTCAGTATACTCATCGCTTTCCTGCTTTTCATTGGAGGTATCTTGCACCATCTGTAAGCCTCTTCGGAGTGCAGGTTGGGACCAATCTTTCCAGTATCTTCCAGGTGTAGATTATGATGCATCTTTCTCGCCTACATTCTGAGGAGTACAGGTCTAGGGACTAGAGACATTCCCAGTAAATTAGGTAACTGAGTTTATGAGAGCTGTGAAGGTTCTCTGCATGTTTTCAGCTCAGCAGTTTCGCCTGCCATGAAGGGCATTGTTAGTGCACAACAATATTGCAGCCTAGAGTATCATCATTGGCTTAGTATCTCTTGCTTTGAAGGTTCTAGTTATCCAACCTATCATTTTTCATTTTTCTTTTCTTGTGATAATAACATCGTTGTGCTTCTTGAATGTGAAATCTTCTGACTTTTCATACCACGGGCGGGGATAGAACCCGCGGTCAGAGAGTCTCAAAGCTCCAGACCGTCGTGTTAGCCACTGGACCAGCTAGCCACAATAAGAATCGTCCAACTAGGTATATTTCTACACCATAGGAAAGTTAGCATAGGCACCACTGTGACCACAAATGCAAGTTTTTACAGACGAATCTCCAGCTAGCGTGGCCGTGATGAACTCTAGCTCAAGTCCCCTTAAAGCCGTTAACATGACTCACGAAATCGTAATGACATGATTGCAAACAAACCATACCACGGGCGGGGATAGATCCTAGTTGGACGAATCTTATTGTGGCTAGCTGGTCCAGTGGCTAACGCGACGGTCTGGAGTTTTGAGACTCTCTGATCGCGGGTTCTATCCCCACCCGTGGTATGGTTTGTTTGCAATCGTGTCATTACGATTTCGTGAGACTTCTGACTTTACAACACCCATATCTCTCACATTTGACCTGCGATATATTGATTAGTTAGAGTTTGTGTTGAACTCTGATCTTGTTTTTGTCTCTTCCATTCTTCTGAGACGTAGTAATTTATCCTCATTGAGCGTCATATTGTCAGTACTCCCTTGAAGACTTAGTTTATACCAGCTTGTCAGCTCGCTGTGTCTTCTATGGATGTCACTTTCATACAAATTCTAGCACCGTATGATTGACATCCTGTCTATGTCAGGAATGACAATGAGAAAGAGAAGTGGGGCAAATACTGTGCCTTGGGAGGCAGCACTTTTTTCACCGTAGCAGCCCCTGATTTCACTCTGTTCTGTTTGTTAGAAAGGTAAATATCCATCTGCCCTCCTAATAGTTATTCCATTTGTGTGCAGTTACCCCGCAGTTGCACATGTCAAAGACTTTTGCAAAGCCTGTGTATATTTCATCCACACATTGCTTGGTCTTCAAGTGCACCCAAGATCATGTCGTAATGGTTCAGCAAATGCGAAAGGCACGAGCGACCTGTTCTGAACCCGTGTTGACCTCGATTGTGCAACTGCTGCAGTTCTATGTAATTGCTAATCTTGCTTTTTAAAACCCTTTCAACGATCTTGATACTGTGGCATGTTAGGGCTGTTGATCTTAAGTTATTTGCCATTTCTTTAGTACCACATTTGTAGAGTAGGGCGAGATAACTCTGGTGTCTAGTCTTCTCCATAGAATATTTAAGGCAGGTGATGAGGGTTTCTTGCAATTCTTGATGAATAAGGAGTTCCACGAGTCTGGAACTGGGACGGAGCGCATGGGCACGCAATTAATGGCGGCTTCAAAGTCACGTGAGGTTAGGGTTATATCAGAGATTAGGAAGATGACTGCAGTATTTTGCGTCTCATTCATGAAAAACTTGTTTGGGTTGTCAGTGTTTAGTCTGATTAATGGCTCACTGAACACTGAGTCACACTCGGACTTAAGTATTTCACTCATTTCTTTGATGTTGTCAGTGTATGTTCCATCTCCTTTAATCAAAGACTCGAAATTAGATGTTATTTTGACCTGATTTTTGCATTTGAGAACTATTTTGGATTTCTGCCAATTTCACTTACGGTTTTTAACTTCCTATGTTTCCCTTAGACTCAGTATGATGTATTTAGTTTGAGTTAAATATTTTCTAGTTCTCCAGCCAATATTATTGTTGGTTGTTGGGAGAGTCTGCTTATAGATGGCAGCACATCTCTCCCTTTCTAACCTGCACCTTCTCCTCCTCCTTCATAACCACATCTCTCCCTTTCTAACCTGCACCTTCTCCTCCTCCTTCATAATCACATCTCTCCCTTTCTAACCTGCACCTTCTCCTCCTCCTTCATAACCACATCTCTCCCTTTCTAACCTGCACCTTCTCCTCCTCCTTCATAATCACATCTCTCCCTTTCTAACCTGCACCTTCTCCTCCTCCTTCATAACCACATCTCTCCCTTTCTAACCTGCACCTTCTCCTCCTCCTTCATAACCACATCTCTCTCTTTCTAACCTGCACCTTCTCCTGCTCCTTCATAACACTGTGTATACCGCTTTACGTCATTGTTTATCATATTATCTTCCTAAAATATTTCAGTAAACTGATGATTTATTAGCTCCCAGTTGATGTCCTTGTTGTTAAAGTTAAATTTGCTGAACATACCTTCATGGTTGAGTGTTTTGTTGATTATAACCAGGTGGTATACATGTCTAAACTTCTGTCAGGTTGTGGTCTGAATTTACTCTCTTCGACATTATAATGTCCTAAACCAGTTCTTCATTATAAGTGATTATAAGGCCTCGGTTATTTTCTAGTCTGGTTGGTTCTGCTATTTGCTGACATAAGACGAATTCGTGGCAGTCTGAGTACCTGAATTGTGTGAGACTGTTTATCCAGACTGACTTCTGGGATTCTTTCTGATATTACAGTTTTTAAAGAACAGAAAGGTACAGTACCGTGACTGGAACAATACACAAATAACCTGCACTTTGTAAATGGTCCAAGTCCGACCGAAACGTCGTCGTAAGCTTTTCTCTCTCGTATGTGCGGGTTATTGTATATTACAGTCTTTGTTATATTCTACCATTTTAGGTGTCTTAAATTGAAGTCTACAAGCATCAGTATATTTGGGGCTGGTTTCGATAAGTCTTGAAGACAGTATTCCATTTTCAATAATTGATCTTTGAACTGGTAGGAAGTTACATCTGCTGGTTTAAATACAATTACAAATTAGATATTAATTGTCAATATTAACCACCAGAGCTTCCAGCATGTCACTCCTGGTATTAAGTGACTGTGCACATGAGTCGCTCTAACATGAAGACCAACCTCCTATCCCTCTTCCCTTCTCCTTCCCTTGTCTGTTTTTTTCCAGTCGTATCTGAGTAATCAATCTTTCGTTGTCAAAGTAGCCTTTTACACGAGCTTCCATGAAGGCAGTAAATATTGTATTCAACTCTGTAAAGGAGAACGCTGCTGTAGGGTATTTTGTTGTTGCTCGGTTTAAGACCCTAATTTTTTTGCAAAAACAAATGTTTTGTTTTTGCTGTGTTGTGGGTCTCGTGAGCCAGCCACTGGCTTTGTTTAAACCGGCTTCCTTTCCAGCCTAGGATGGTTCCTAGACTGGAAAATGCCTCCTAGGTGAGGGCATCTACTTTCCGTTTCTTGCCATATTATTTTTTTGCTTTCTGGCGCTAAAAAAAATCTCTGCCTGTATGATTGTAATTTCTCTTTTCAGTTATACGTAACTGTTGTTATAAATAATAAAACGTCACTATACCGTGACTGGAACAATATACAAATAACCCGCACATAAGAGAGGGGAACTTACCACGACATTTCGGTACGACTTGGACCATTTACAAAGTCACACCATGTGACTTTGTAAATGGTCCAAGTCGTACCGAAACGTAATCGTAAGCTCCTCTCTCCTATGTGCGGGTTATCTGTGTAATGTTGTCATATATTCCTCATTCCCCTCATATGGAATGCTGGGCAGCTTGCATCATAGCAATGTCTCATTCATTGACTCATTTTAGGGTAGCTGTGGAGGTCTTGGAATGACATACAAATTAGTGGTATATCCTTGGGCGGCCATACTGACGCATATTTTTTTTTATTTTCCAGTTGGTCCATATTTGCAAAATTTCCCAGGCGTATTGCCAGTAAACTCGCTTTTTATATATGGCCTTCTTTTATTGTGTCCGAGTTGGGAATCATTTTATTCACTGTAAGTGATTCTGTGCTGCTAAATCTGTATCGGTGCAAATGGTAGAGTCTGTAGCTAAATCTCTGTTGAAGTCTGTAAAACATTCAGGACTTGAACCAGGACTAGGACTGTGTTAATATTGGTAAAATTACCGACAATATGTTAAGTAAAAGGACACAAGTGCAACTAATTTGACATTTTATTCTGGCAACGTTTTCGTCTCCAGGAGCTTTGTCAAGCCGTTACGGATTAACAAAGCTCCTAGAGAGCGAAACGTTGCCCCAATAAAATGTCACATTAGTTGCACTTGTGTCCTTTTACCTAACAGTACTAAGACTGGTAAACTATCCTAGAAAAGCTGCGTATCCTCCTGAATACTTCTGTTCATTACCCTTCTTAGTACTCTCCTGAAGTACTCCTTAGTACTCTTTTGAAGTTCTCCTTAGTACTCTTTTGAGGTTCTCCTTAGTACTCTTTTGAAGTTCTCCTTAGTACTCTTTTGAGGTTCTCCTTAGTACTCTTTTGAGGTTCTCCTTAGTACTCTTTTGAAGTTCTCCTTAGTACTCTTTTGAGATTCTCCTTAGTACTCTTTTGAAGTTCTCCTTAGTACTCTTTTGAGGTTCTCCTTAGTACTCTTCTGAAGTACTCCTTAGTACTCTTCTGAAGTACTCCTTTGAAGTGAACCTTAGTTCTCTTCTGAAGTGTTCTATAGTACTCTTGAAGTACCTCTTTGTATTCTCCTGAAGTGATGCTTAGTACTGTCCGGAAGTACTCGTTGGTACACTCCTGCATCCTCTCCAAGCTCTCATATCCTCGTTGCAAACCCAGCATCACCTTGCTTGATTAATATCATCTATGGAAACGGGTTTTAATCGTGTACCTGAGACGTGGTGTTTACACAAACAGAAGTCACGTGTAACTCCCCTTGTTTGTCCTTGTTATGCAGAGCATTTCGGGCAAATTAGGTCAATTTTGTCCCAGGATGCGACCCACACCAGTCGACTAACACCCAGGTACCTATTTTACTGATGGGTGAACAGGGACAGCAGGTGTCTTATGGAAGCACGTCCCCTAATGTTTTCCAGCCGGGGATCGATCCCCGGACCTCAGTGTGTGAGCTGATTGCGCTAGCGATCGAGCTACAAATATTAACTGTAACTGCGGTGTGCCTAAGCAACTGTCACCTAAAACAAGTTGGTTAAAATGTGCGCACTGTAAAGTAACTAGCTGTAAGTTAGCTGACCTTTCTAAGAGTTTGTGTGAGTATACTCGTATGGGTATACTCGTATGGGTATACTCGTATTCTTTACAGGTTGTGTGACGTAGCCTTAGAGGGTGTGACACAGCCTTGACAGGGGTGTGTGATGTAGCCTTGACAGATGGTGACGTAGCGTTGGCAGGTGGTGTGACATAGCCTTGACAGGGGTGTGTGATGTAGCCTTGACAGATGGTGACGTAGCGTTGGCAGGTGGTGTGACATAGCCTTGACAGGTGGTGCAACAACCTTGCCAGGTGGTGGGACGTGGCCTTGACCCTCCGCCTAGTTGGCGGAGGTTGACTGGACACCTTGAGAGAGAGACAGACGTACAGGCAGACACACAGACAGACACACATACAGACACAACCATGCAGACACAGACATACAGACACAGCAGTACAGACACAGACATACAGACACAGCAGTACAGACACAGACATACAGACAGCAATACAGACACAGACATACAGACACAGACATAGACACAGACGTACAGACACAGACATACAGACACATAGACACAACAATACAAACACAGATATACTGACACAGACATACAGACACAGACATACAGACACGACATACAGACAGTCACACAGACACAGACTGACAGACGCGGACACACATAGACATACAGACAGACACAGACAGACAGACTCGTACGTTTACAAAGGCAAAATTCAACATTATATACAGGGTGTATTAGGTTAACCCACACATTAACATCCATGTTAACTCACACATTAACATCCATGTTAACCCACACATTAACATCCATGTTAACCCACACATTATCATCCATGTTAACCACACATTAACATCTATGTTAACTGACACATTAACATCCATGTTAAACCACACATTAACATGTTAACCCACACATCCGTGTTAACCCACACATCCGTGTTAACTCACACATTAACATGCATGTTCACTCACTTATTAACATCCATGCTAACTCACACATTAACATCCATGTTAACCCACACATTAACATGTTAACCCACACATTAACATGTTAACCCATACATTAACATGTTAACCCACACTTCACACTAAAATAGGGTGGGGAGTGGGGAGAGAGGGGTGGGGAGAGGGGTGGGGAGAGGGGTGGGGAGAGAGGGGTGGGGAGAGAGGAGTGGGGAGAGAGGGGTGGAGAGAGAGGGGTGGGGAGAGAGGGGTGGGGAGAGAGGAGTTGGGAGAGAGGGGTGGGGGAGAGAGGGTGGGGAGAGAGCGGTTGGGAGAGAGGGGTGGGGAGAGAGAAGTGGGGAAAGAGGGGTGGGGAGAGAGGGTGGCAAGAGAGGGGTGGAGAGAGAGGGGTGGAGAGAGAGGGGTGAAGAGAGAGGTGTGGGGAGAGAGGGGTGGGGAGTGGGGAGAGAGGGGTGGGGAGTGGGGAGAGAGGGGGGATAGTGGGGAGGGGTGGGGAGAGAGGGGTGGGGAGTGGGGAGAGAGGGGTGGGGAGTGGGGAGACTGGAGGTTATATGTTAATGTCCCCACAGAGTACAATGCCTCACTGTTACGTTACGTAACACCGCCCTACTTGTAACACCACCTGTAGTATGTAGCAGCGTGTGTTACAGGTGTTATACACCTTTGCTCAACACCTGGCCCTACACCTGTGCTCAACACCTGGCCCTGCACCTGTGCTCAACACCTGGCCCTACTCCTTTGCTCAACACCTGGCCCTACACCTGTGCTCAACACCTGGACCTACACCTGTGCTCAACACCTGGCCCTACACCTGTGCTCAGCACCTGGCTATACACCTGTGCTCAACACCTGGCCCTACACCTGTGCTCAACACCTGGCCCTACACCTGTGCTCAGCACCTGGCTATACACCTGTGCTCAACACCTGGCCCTACACCTGTGCTCAACACCTGGCCCTACACCTGTGCTCAACACCTGGCCCTACACCTGTGCTCAACACCTGGCCCTACACCTTTGCTCAACACCTGGCCCTACACCTGTGCTCAACACCTGGCCCTACACTTGCTCAACACCTGGCCCTACACCTGTGCTCAACACCTGGCCCTACACCTGTGCTCAACACCTGGCCCTACACCTGTGCTCAACACCTGGCCCTACACCTTTGCTCAACACCTGGCCCTACACCTGTGCTCAACACCTGGCCCTACACCTGTGCCCAACACCTGGCCCTACACCTGTGCTCAACACCTGGCCCTACACCTGTGCTCAACACCTGGCCCTACACCTGTGCTCAACACCTGGCCCTACACCTGTGCTCAACACCTGGCCCTACACCTGTGCTCAACACCTGTCGCTGTGTAGGTGGCGTTACTTCCACGTTAATGATACTTGTTCCTTCATGTGCGTAAGTGTTCATGTGCGTGTTTATGTAAGTGTTCATGTGTGTAAGTTTCATGTGTTTATGTGTGTGTTTGTGTGCATGTGTTCATGTGTATAAGTGCTTGTACATAAGTGTTCATGTGTATGTTCATGTGCGTGACATAAGAGCAGTCTTCATGTACGTGAAACTACTGTGTGTGTGTGTGTACATATGAGCACAACGTGGAGAGGAGGGAGTGAGAGTGAGAGAGGGAGTAAGGGAGTGAGAGTGAGAGAGGGAGTAAGGGAGTGAGAGTGAGAGAGGGAGTAAGGGAGTGAGAGTGAGAGAGGGAGTAAGGGAGTGAGAGTGAGAGAGGGAGTAAGGGAGTGAGAGTGAGAGAGGGAGTAAGGGAGTGAGAGTGAGAGAGGGAGTAAGGGAGTGAGAGTGAGAGAGGGAGTAAGGGAGTGAGAGTGAGAGAGGGAGTAAGGGAGGAGGAGAGGAGAGGTGGAGATGGAGGGGTGCAGGGGGAGAGAGGAGGAGAGGAGGGCGGGAGGAGAGGAGGGAGAAGGGGAGGGGTGAGGAGAGAGGAGTGGGGAGGGTGAGAGGAGAGAGGGAGTAGGGGTGAGGTGAGAGGGAGGGGTGGGAGGGGTGAGGTGAGAGGAGGGTAGGGGAGGAGGGAGAGAGAGGAGGGTGAGGAGAGGGGTAGAGAGTGAGGGTGAGGGAGAGGAGTGATGGGAGAGTGAGAGTGAGAGGGAGCAAGGGAGTGAGAGTGAGAGAGGGAGTAAGGGAGTGAGAGTGAGAGAGGGAGCAAGGGAGTGAGAGTGAGAGAGGGAGTAAGGGAGTGAGAGTGAGAGAGGGAGTAAGGGAGTGAGAGTGAGAGAGGGAGCAAGGGAGTGAGAGTGAGAGAGGGAGTAAGGGAGTGAGAGTGAGAGAGGGAGTAAGGGAGTGAGAGTGAGAGAGGGAGTAAGGGAGTGAGAGTGAGAGAGGGAATAAGGGAGTGAGAGTGAGAGAGGGAGTAAGGGAGTGAGAGTGAGAGAGGGAGTAAGGGAGTGAGAGTGAGAGAGGGAATAAGGGAGTGAGAGTGAGAGAGGGAGTAAGGGAGTGAGAGTGAGAGAGGGAGTAAGGGAGTGAGAGTGAGAGAGGGAGTAAGGGAGTGAGAGTGAGAGAGGGAATAAGGGAGTGAGAGTGAGAGAGGGAGTAAGGGAGTGAGAGTGAGAGAGGGAATAAGGGAGTGAGAGTGAGAGAGGGAGTAAGGGAGTGAGAGTGAGAGAGGGAATAAGGGAGTGAGAGTGAGAGAGGGAGTAAGGGAGTGAGAGTGAGAGAGGGAGTAAGGGAGTGAGAGTGAGAGAGGGAGTAAGGGAGTGAGAGTGAGAGAGGGAGTAAGGGAGTGAGAGTGAGAGAGGGAGTAAGGGAGTGAGAGTGAGAGAGGGAGCAAGGGAGTGAGAGTGAGAGAGGGAGCAAGGGAGTGAGAGTGAGAGAGGGAGTAAGGGAGTGAGAGTGAGAGAGGGAGTAAGGGAGTGAGAGTGAGAGAGGGAGTAAGGGAGTGAGAGTGAGAGAGGGAATAAGGGAGTGAGAGTGAGAGAGGGAGTAAGGGAGTGAGAGTGAGAGAGGGAGTAAGGGAGTGAGAGTGAGAGAGGGAGCAAGGGAGTGAGAGTGAGAGAGGGAGCAAGGGAGTGAGAGTGAGAGAGGGAGTAAGGGAGTGAGAGTGAGAGAGGGAGTAAGGGAGTGAGAGTGAGAGAGGGAATAAGGGAGTGAGAGTGAGAGAGGGAGTAAGGGAGTGAGAGTGAGAGAGGGAGTAAGGGAGTGAGAGTGAGAGAGGGAGTAAGGGAGTGAGAGTGAGAGAGGGAGTAAGGGAGTGAGAGTGAGAGAGGGAGTAAGGGAGTGAGAGTGAGAGAGGGAGTAAGGGAGTGAGAGTGAGAGAGGGAGTAAGGGAGGGAGTGAAAGTGAGAGAGGGGGTAAGGGACGGAGTGAGAGTGAGAGAGGGAAGAGGGAATAAGGGAGTGAGAGTGAGAGAGGGAGTAAGGGAGTGAAAGTGAGAGAGGGAGTGAGAGAGGGAATAAGGGAGTGAGAGTGAGAGAGGGAGTAAGGGAGGGAGTGAGAGTGAGAGTGGGAGTAAGGGAGGGAGAGTGAGAGAGGGAGTAAGGGAGGGAGGGAGAGTGAGAAAGGGAGTTAGGGACGGAGGGAGTGAGAGTGAGAGAGGGAGTAAGGGAGGGAGTGCCACCGTGGCACTGTAGGGAGGTAGACTGGTGACACAATTCTCTGTATCGACCAGCTGATAGCCAGCCCCTCCCTCCCTCCCCTCCTCCCTCTCCCCTCCCCTCTCTTTCCACCTCCCTCCTCCCCTCCCTCCCTTCCTACCCTCCCTACCTACCTATCACCTCTCCTGTCCCCCTCACTCCCCCTCCCCACCCCTCCCCCCTCCACGAGGTACTGCCATGTAGCTCAGTGGTGAGGCCATTCAACTCACAATAGCAAGGTCCCGGGTTCGATGCCCGGTACGAGAGAACACCTGGGGCAAGTTCCCCCTAACCTCCCAACTCTGCCCCTGATGACGTTACCTGATAACGTTACCTGATGACGTTACTTTGCGTCACTTGATGTTACCTGATGACGTTATTTGATGACGTTACCTGATGACGTTACTTGATGATGTCACCTGATGACGTTACTTGATGACGTTACCTAATGACGTTACTTGACGTCACTTGATGACGTTACTTGATGTCACCTGATGACGTTACTTGATAACGTTACCTAATGACGTTACTTGATGTCACTTGACGTTACTTGATGTTACCTGATGATGTTACTTTATGACGTTACCTGGTGACGTTACTTTGTGACGTTATCTGGTAACGTTACCTGATGATGACTTGATGACGTTACTTTGTGACGTTATCTGGTAACGTTACCTGATGATGACTTGATGACGTTACTCTGTAACGTCACTTGATGACGTTACTTTGCGGCATTACTTGATGACGTTAACTAATGATGATGTTACTTTGTGACGTTACCTAATGACGTTACTCTATGAGATCTGATGGCGTTACTTTGTGACGTTACTTAACCTTAATTTGTGACGTCACCTGATGACGTTACTTGATGTTACTTTGAGACGTTATCTGATAACGTTACTTGATGACGTTGCCTGATGACGTTACCTGATGACATTACCTGATGACATTACCTGATGACATTACGTGATGACGTTACCTGATGACGTTACTTTGTGACGTTACCTAATTATGTTACTTAATGACTTTATTTGATGACGGTACTTAGTGACGTTACTTAGTGACGTTACTTGACGACGTTACTTGATGACATTACCTGACGACATTACCTGTTGACGTTACTTGGTGACGTTACCTGCTGACGTTACTTGGTGACGTTACTTGATGGCGTTACCTGGTGACGTTACTTGGTGACGTTACCTGCTGACGTTACTTGATGACGTTACCTGCTGACGTTACTTAGTGACGTTACTTGACGACGTTACTTGATGACATTACCTGACGACATTACCTGTTGACGTTACTTGGTGACGCTACCTGCTGACGTTACTTGACGTTACTTGACGTTACCTGGTGACGTTACTTGGTGACGTTACTTGGTGACGTTACTTGGTGACGTTACTTGGTGACGTTACTTGACGTTGCCTACTGACGTTACTTGACGTTACCTGCTGACGTTGCTTGATGACGTTACCTGCTGACGTTGCCTACTGACGTTACTTGACGTTACCTGCTGACGTTACTTGATGACTTTGTTATAAAATAAACGATGTAATAACGAATATTGTCACTGTGATAGTAAGTGAAGGTGAGGCAGTGTTGCCAGGACCCTGACGGCCTCTCACCCCTGGAGGCAGTGTTGCCAGGACCCTGACGGCCTCTCACCCCTGGAGGCAGTGTTGCCAGGACCCTGACGGCCTCTCACCCCTGGAGGCAGTGTTGCCAGGACCTTGGCGGCCTCTCACCCCTGGAGGCAGTGCTGCCAGGACCCTGACGGCCTCTCACCCCTGGAGGCAGTGTTGCCAGGACCCTGACGGCCTCTCACCCCTGGAGGCAGTGTTGCCAGGACCCTGACGGCCTCTCACCCCTGGAGGCAGTGTTGCCAGGACCCTGACGGCCTCTCACCCCTGGAGGCAGTGTTGCCAGGACCCTGACGGCCTCTCACCCCTGGAGGCAGTGTTGCCGGGACCCTGACGGCCTCTCACCCCTGGAGGCAGTGTTGCCAGGACCCTGACGGCCTCTCACCCCTGGAGGCAGTGTTGCCAGGACCCTGACGGCCTCTCACCCCTGGAGGCAGTGTTGCCAGGACCCTGACGGCCTCTCACCCCTGGAGGCAGTGTTGCCAGGACCCTGACGGCCTCTCACCCCTGGAGGCAGTGTTGCCAGGACCCTGACGGCCTCTCACCCCTGGAGGCAGTGTTGCCAGGACCCTGGCGGCCTCTCACCCCTGGAGGCAGTGTTGCCAGGACCCTGACGGCCTCTCACCCCTGGAGGCAGTGTTGCCAGGACCCTGACGGCCTCTCACCCCTGGAGGCAGTGTTGCCAGGACCCTGGCGGCCTCTCACCCCTGGAGGCAGTGTTGCCAGGACCCTGACGGCCTCTCACCCCTGTAGGCAGTGTTGCCAGGACCCTGACGGCCTCTCACCCCTGGAGGCAGTGTTGCCAGGACCCTGACGGCCTCTCACCCCTGGAGGCAGTGTTGCCAGGACCCTGACGGCCTCTCACCCCTGGAGGCAGTGTTGCCAGGACCCTGACGGCCTCTCACCCCTGGAGGCAGTGTTGCCAGGACCCTGACGGCCTCTCACCCCTGGAGGCAGTGTTGCCAGGACCCTGACGGCCTCTCACCCCTGGAGGCAGTGTTGCCAGGACCCTGACGGCCTCTCACCCCTGGAGGCAGTGTTGCCAGGACCCTGACGGCCTCTCACCCCTGGAGGCAGTGTTGCCAGGACCCTGACGGCCTCTCACCCCTGGAGGCAGTGTTGCCAGGACCCTGGCGGCCTCTCACCCCTGGAGGCAGTGTTGCCAGGACCCTGACGGCCTCTCACCCCTGGAGGCAGTGTTGCCAGGACCCTGACGGCCTCTCACCCCTGGAGGCAGTGTTGCCAGGACCCTGGCGGCCTCTCACCCCTGGAGGCAGTGTTGCCAGGACCCTGACGGCCTCTCACCCCTGGAGGCAGTGTTGCCAGGACCCTGACGGCCTCTCACCCCTGGAGGCAGTGATGCCAGGACCCTGGCGGCCTCTCACCCCTGGAGGCAGTGTTGCCAGGACCCTGACGGCCTCTCACCCCTAGAGGCAGTGTTGCCAGGACCCTGACGGCCTCTCACCCCTGGAGGCAGTGTTGCCAAGACCCTGACGGCCTCTCACCCCTGGAGGCAGTGTTGCCAGGACCCTGACGGCCTCTCACCCCTGGAGGCAGTGTTGCCAGGACCCTGACGGCCTCTCACCCCTGGAGGCAGTGTTGCCAGGACCCTGACGGCCTCTCACCCCTAGAGGCAGTGTTGCCAGGACCCTGACGGCCTCTCACCCCTGGAGGCAGTGTTGCCAGGACCCTGACGGCCTCTCACCCCTGGAGGCAGTGTTGCCAGGACCCTGGCGGCCTCTCACCCCTGGAGGCAGTGTTGCCAGGACCCTGACGGCCTCTCACCCCTGGAGGCAGTGTTGCCAGGACCCTGGCGGCCTCTCACCCCTGGAGGCAGTGTTGCCAGGACCCTGACGGCCTCTCACCCCTGGAGGCAGTGTTGCCAGGACCCTGGCGGCCTCTCATCCCTGGAGGCAGTGTTGCCAGGACCCTGACGGCCTCTCACCCCTGGAGGCAGTGTTGCCAGGACCCTGACGGCCTCTCACCCCTGGAGGCAGTGTTGCCAGGACCCTGGCGGCCTCTCACCCCTGGAGGCAGTGTTGCCAGGACCCTGGCGGCCTCTCACCCCTGGAGGCAGTGTTGCCAGGACCCTGGCGGCCTCTCACCCCTGGAGGCAGTGTTGCCAGGACCCTGGCGGCCTCTCACCCCTGGAGGCAGTGTTGCCAGGACCCTGACGGCCTCTCACCCCTGGAGGCAGTGTTGCCAGGACCCTGACGGCCTCTCACCCCTGGAGGCAGTGTTGCCAGGACCCTGACGGCCTCTCACCCCTGGAGGCAGTGTTGCCAGGACCCTGGCGGCCTCTCACTCCTGGAGGCAGTGTTGCCAGGACCTTGGCGGCCTCTCACCCCTGGAGGCAGTGTTGCCAGGACCTTGGCGGCCTCTCACCCCTGGAGGCAGTGTTGCCAGGACCTTGGCGGCCTCTCACCCCTGGAGGCAGTGTTGCCAGGACCCTGGCGGCCTCTCACCCCTGGAGGCAGTGTTGCCAGGACCTTGGCGGCCTCTCACCCCTGGAGGCAGTGTTGCCAGGACCCTGGCGGCCTCTCACCCCTGGAGGCAGTGTTGCCAGGACCCTGGCGGCCTCTCACCCCTGGAGGCAGTGTTGCCAGGACCTTGGCGGCCTCTCATCCCTGGAGGCAGTGTTGCCAGGACCCTGGCGGCCTCTCACCCCTGGAGGCAGTGTTGCCAGGACCCTGGCGGCCTCTCACCCCTGGAGGCAGTGTTGCCAGGACCTTGGCGGCCTCTCACCCCTGGAGGCAGTGTTGCCAGGACCTTGGCGGCCTCTCACCCCTGGAGGCAGTGTTGCCAGGACCCTGGCGGCCTCTCACCCCTGGAGGCAGTGTTGCCAGGACCCTGGCGGCCTCTCACCCCTGGAGGCAGTGTTGCCAGGACCTTGGCGGCCTCTCACCCCTGGAGGCAGTGTTGCCAGGACCCTGGCGGCCTCTCACCCCTGGAGGCAGTGTTGCCAGGACCCTGGCGGCCTCTGACCCCTGGAGGCAGTGTTGCCAGGACCCTGACGGCCTCTCACCCCTGGAGGCAGTGTTGCCAGGACCCTGGCGGCCTCTCACCCCTGGAGGCAGTGTTGCCAGGACCCTGACGGCCTCTCACCCCTGGAGGCAGTGTTGCCAGGACCCTGACGGCCTCTCACCCCTGGAGGCAGTGTTGCCAGGACCCTGGCGGCCTCTCACTCCTGGAGGCAGTGTTGCCAGGACCCTGGCGGCCTCTGACCCCTGGAGGCAGTGTTGCCAGGACCCTGACGGCCTCTCACCCCTGGAGGCAGTGTTGCCAGGACCCTGGCGGCCTCTCACCCCTGGAGGCAGTGTTGCCAGGACCCTGACGGCCTCTCACCCCTGGAGGCAGTGTTGCCAGGACCCTGACGGCCTCTCACCCCTGGAGGCAGTGTTGCCAGGACCCTGGCGGCCTCTCACCCCTGGAGGCAGTGTTGCCAGGACCCTGGCGGCCTCTCACCACTGGAGGCAGTGTTGCCAGGACCCTGACGGCCTCTCACCCCTGGAGGCAGTGTTGCCAGGACCCTGACGGCCTCTCACCCCTGGAGGCAGTGTTGCCAGGACCCTGGCGGCCTCTCACCCCTTGAGGCAGTGTTGCCAGGACCCTGGCGGCCTCTCACCACTGGAGGCAGTGTTGCCAGGACCCTGACGGCCTCTCACCCCTGGAGACAGTGTTGCCAGGACCCTGGCGGCCTCTCACACCTGGAGGCAGTGTTGCCAGGACTCTGACGGCCTCTCACCCCTGGAGGCAGTGTTGCCAGGACCCTGGCGGCCTCTCACCCCTGGAGGCAGTGTTGCCAGGACCCTGACGGCCTCTCACCCCTGGAGGCAGTGTTGCCAGGACCCTGACGGCCTCTCACCCCTGGAGGCAGTGTTGCCAGGACCCTGGCGGCCTCTCACCCCTGGAGGCAGTGTTGCCAGGACCCTGGCGGCCTCTCACCCCTGGAGGCAGTGTTGCCAGGACCCTGGCGGCCTCTCACCCCTGGAGGCAGTGTTGCCAGGACCCTGGCGGCCTCTCACCCCTGGAGGCAGTGTTGCCAGGACCCTGACGGCCTCTCACCCCTGGAGGCAGTGTTGCCAGGACCCTGACGGCCTCTCACCCCTGGAGGCAGTGTTGCCAGGACCCTGACGGCCTCTCACCCCTGGAGGCAGTGTTGCCAGGACCCTGGCGGCCTCTCACTCCTGGAGGCAGTGTTGCCAGGACCTTGGCGGCCTCTCACCCCTGGAGGCAGTGTTGCCAGGACCATGGCGGCCTCTCACCCCTGGAGGCAGTGTTGCCCGGACCTTGGCGGCCTCTCACCCCTGGAGGCAGTGTTGCCAGGACCCTGGCGGCCTCTCACCCCTGGAGGCAGTGTTGCCAGGACCTTGGCGGCCTCTCACCTCTGGAGGCAGTGTTGCCAGGACCCTGGCGGCCTCTCACCCCTGGAGGCAGTGTTGCCAGGACCCTGGCGGCCTCTCACCCCTGGAGGCAGTGTTGCCAGGACCTTGGCGGCCTCTCACCCCTGGAGGCAGTGTTGCCAGGACCCTGGCGGCCTCTCACCCCTGGAGGCAGTGTTGCCAGGACCCTGGCGGCCTCTCACCCCTGGAGGCAGTGTTGCCAGGACCTTGGCGGCCTCTCATCCCTGGAGGCAGTGTTGCCAGGACCCTGGCGGCCTCTCACCCCTGGAGGCAGTGTTGCCAGGACCCTGGCGGCCTCTCACCCCTGGAGGCAGTGTTGCCAGGACCTTGGCGGCCTCTCACCCCTGGAGGCAGTGTTGCCAGGACCTTGGCGGCCTCTCACCCCTGGAGGCAGTGTTGCCAGGACCCTGGCGGCCTTTCACCCCTGGAGGCAGTGTTGCCAGGACCCTGGCGGCCTCTCACCCCTGGAGGCAGTGTTGCCAGGACCTTGGCGGCCTCTCACCCCTGGAGGCAGTGTTGCCAGGACCCTGGCGGCCTCTCACCCCTGGAGGCAGTGTTGCCAGGACCCTGGCGGCCTCTCACCCCTGGAGGCAGTGTTGCCAGGACCCTGACGGCCTCTCACCCCTGGAGGCAGTGTTGCCAGGACCCTGGCGGCCTCTCACCCCTGGAGGCAGTGTTGCCAGGACCTTGGCGGCCTCTCACCCCTGGAGGCAGTGTTGCCAGGACCCTGACGGCCTCTCACCTCTCGCACCTCTCTTCACACTAATAATAATAATAATAATAATAATAATAATAATAATAATAATAATAATACTGATAATAATAATAATATCAGATAATAATATAATAGTAATAAAAAATAATAATAATGATAATTATTATCATTGTAGCAGTACACAACACACGTAATACAGACCTCCTGTAGCAGACATCAACACTGACATTATATAGAAAGTCTCTGACTTTATGTACAACATTTAGATCAACCTAAGTTAATCTTGTCCCCCAGGATGCCACCCACAGCAGTCCACTAACACTCAGGTACCTACTTCCTGCTAGGTGAACAGGGGCAGGCAGCAGATGTAAGGAAACATGCCCAACTTATCCACCCGTGCCGGGGATCGATCCTCCAGACCCCTCAGAGTATGAGGTGAGGGCGCTACCGACCAAGCCACGAGCACCCACACAAGTGTTGCCAGAGCGCCGTTTGATCTGGCAACTGTGTTGTTGTGTACCTCAAGAGGTCGGTCTCTTTCTCTCTCTCTCTCTCTCTCTCTCTCTCTCTCTCTCTCTCTCTCTCTCTCTCTCTCTCTCTCTCTCTCTCTCTCTCTCTCTCTCTCTCTCTCTCTCTCACTCTCTCTCTCTATTACTCACGGGGTGATGGTGGATGGTAGTAATGGTAAGAGTGACTGACGCTTGTGGATGGGATGGTGGTAATGTTGGAGGTGGTAGTGAAGGTGGTGGCGAAGTGATGGTAGTAGCAGTGGTGATGGTGGTAGTGGTAGTGATAATAGTAGTTGCAGTGGTGATGGTGGTAGTGGTAGTGATAATAGTAGTACAGTTGATAGTGGTAGTATTAGTGCATATAAAACTACATTTAGATTTTGCCACTGATTCGCTAGTTTATTGTGCTCTCCATATCCATTCTAAACGTATGGATACACAAGAGGCCTAGTAACTAGACCCCAGAAAAGTTTCCAGGAGTACTTCTGGATTTACATCTACAGTTCACTTATCTGTTATAAGCAAATTTATGAAATTTGCCAAACATATTGGGTATCTTATTTTTATTAATATCTTGACATGTCACGTAGGTTATTATACTGTCTGTCTCTATAAGTGGACACTTAAATACGTAGTATTCAAGACAGAGACCAGAGGGCTGGTCATATACTTTACATTTCGTTTGACTATCATCTGTGTGCCTGCCAGACTACCAGAAGTACTTGTAACCAAGTCTCAGCTTGGCCACTACAACATCAGTCAGTACTTGTAACTAAGCCTCAGCTTGGCCACTACAACATCAGTCAGTACTTGTAACTAAGCCTCAGCTTGGCCACTACAACATCAGTCAGTTCTTGCAACTAAGCCTGAGCTTGGCCACTACAACATCAGTCAGTTTTTGTAACTAAGCCTCAGCTTGGCCACTACAACATCAGTCAGTTCTTGCAACTAAGCCTGAGCTTGGCCACTACAACATCAGTCAGTTTTTGTAACTAAGCCTCAGCTTGGCCACTACAACATCAGTCAGTTTTTGTAACTAAGCCTCAGCTTGGCCACTACAACATCAGTCAGTTCTTGCAACTAAGCCTGAGCTTGGCCACTACAACATCAGTCAGTTTTTGTAACCAAGTCTCAGCTTGGCCACTACAACATCAGTCAGTTTTTGTAACTAAGCCTCAGCTTGGCCACTACAACATCAGTCAGTTCTTGCAACTAAGCCTCAGCTTGGCCACTACAACATCAGTCAGTTCTGGTAACTAAGCCTCAGCTTGGCCACTACAACATCAGTCAGTTCTTGCAACTAAGCCTGAGCTTGGCCACTACAACATCAGTCAGTTTTTGTAACTAAGCCTCAGCTTGGCCACTACAACATCAGTCAGTTCTTGTAACTAAGCCTCAGCTTGGCCACTACAACATTAGTCAGTACTTGTAACTAAGCCTCAGCTTGGCCACTACAACATCAGTCAGTTCTTGCAACTAAGCCTGAGCCTGGCTTACAACATCAGTCAGTACTTGTAACTAAGCCTCAGCTTGGCCACTACAACATCAGTCAGTTCTTGCAACTAAGCCTCAGCCTGGCCACTACAACATCAGTCAGTTCTTGTAACTAAGCCTCAGCTTGGCCACTACAACATCAGTCAGTTCTTGCAACTAAGCCTCAGCTTGGCCACTACAACATCAGTCAGTTCTTGTAAATAAGCCTCAGCTTGGCCACTACAACATCAGTCAGTACTTGTAACTAAGCCTCAGCTTGGCCACTACAACATCAGTCAGTTCTTGCAACTAAGCCTCAGCTTGGCCACTACAACATCAGTCAGTTCTTGTAACTAAGCCTCAGCTTGGCCACTACAACATCAGTCAGTACTTGTAACTAAGCCTCAGCTTGGCCACTACAACATCAGTCAGTTCTTGTAACTAAGCCTGAGCCTGGCTTACAACATCAGTCAGTACTGGTAACTAAGCCTCAGCCTGGCCACTACAACATCAGTCAGTACTTGTAACTAAGCCTGAGCCTGGCCACTACAACATCAGTCAGTACTTGTAACCAAGTCTCAGCCTGGCTACTACAACATCAGTCAGTACTTGTAACTAAGCCTGAGCCTGGCCACTACAACATCAGTCAGTTCTGGTAACTAAGCCTGAGCCTGGCCACTACAACATCAGTCAGTTCTGGTAACTAAGCCTGAGCCTGGCCACTACAACATCAGTCAGTTCTGGTAACTAAGCCTGAGCCTGGCCACTACATCAGTCAGTTCTGGTAACTAAGCCTGAGCCTGGCCACTACAACATCAGTCTTCTCACATTACAAGTTGCACTATGAACATACTTACCCACGTCATGTTATAGTGAGTTACAGATCTACTCAGGCTTCTAACTGGATTCCTATAACATTCACTTTCATTATTCACTTCTCTCTCAATATTATTCCTAATGCTAGACACACACACACACTAACTTAAATTCTAGCTTTTCCTTCAGGGTACTTTCTTTGGAGTAATTCAGTGTCTGATGGGATCCATAGCAATTGTACATTAATTAATTTTTCCAAGATACTTTCTATCAAGAGTCTTCAGTGTTGACAGAATCAGTAACAATCATAGAATTAAGCTCAGTGTCTCAAGTTAACTTTAAGCGACATTAGGATGTCAAGCAATTCAGTCTGCAGTGTAGACGCCCAGTTAATTCTGATGCCTAACTCAACATAGTTGTTATCGTTGTTATCCAGGGAGGTGATAACAAGAGCAGCTGCAGCCCTGCCAGTAGACTGCTGCTGAGATCCATTACCATATACAACTTATGATAAATTATTACTAACAATTCAGCGAGAAATTTCGTTTTAAGCATTTGTTTTTACAAATGATTTAAGTAAGGAAGTACTAGTAACGAGCTTCTTGGAAGAGACTTGCAGGTATGTGATATTAAATAAACACATCCTCCATGGAGGGGTGAAATGCTCTGGTTGTCTATATGATACAGTTCGTGCAATATAACTATATGTTTTCACTACCCATTTGGGTTTTTTTTTTTTGCTTTTAGACATTTAGTAAGATTAGTAGTGATAGCGTCTAGTTTATTTCTTAACGTTGTAAATATGAAGTAGGGTGTTAGTGTGTGTGATCCTGCTACTGACACCAGGAACACTAAGCTCCTTCCTCATGTTAACAACTTAGACGTAGGACAACCAAGAATAATTCTGAGAGATACTGTAGACATGTCACTCCCTCTCCTTCCCCCCCTTACCCCTTCCTTTCCTATCCTTCTCCCCCTCCCCAATTTCTGGCTTAACCATTAACTAAGAGAAGGGAGGAGGGGGGAACTACTGATAATCTTCCCACCCTCGACTGTCAACCTCTTTACCGTTCCTTCCCCTAATTAAAGGTTACTTACCCTTTTATTGTTCCACAAACGCTATTGTAAAGGTTTGTTTTTTAATGATTACCCTTTAAATAGCGTACACACACACACACACACACACACACACACACACACACACACACACACACACACACACACACACACACACACACACACAATTGAAAACTCAGATGAGTCAATGGGATGTTAGGAAGTATTTCTTAAGTCATAGAGTTGTCAGGAAGTGAAATATTCTGGCAAATGACGTAGTGGAGGCAGGAACCATACATAGTTTTAAGACGAGGTATGATAGAGCTCATGGAGCAGGGTGAGAGAGGACCTAGTAGCAATCAGTGAAGAGGCGGGACCAGGAGCAATGAATCGACCTCAGCAACCACAAATATATATATATATATATATATATATATATATATATATATATATATATATATATATATATATATATATATATATGTATATATATATACGTATATAATGTGTGTGTGTGTGTACTTTTTGTTCCCCTTCTCTATTTCCCCTCATTCTTCCCGACTTCTTTTCCTGTTTGTGGCTACACTCACACCTTTCCCCTCTCCCTTCACTTCTGTCCCCTCCCTCCTGTCACTCCTCTGCCCTCCCTCTCCTCCCCATTGCCTCTCTTCCCTCCCTCCCGTCCCCTCACGTCTCTTACCTCCCTACTCTCCCCCTAACCAATACCTCCTGCATCCCTTACCCCTCTCCCTTCCCTCCCGCATCCTGGAGGTCGTTGACCTCTGAGCTAGAGATCACAACCAGTGTGTGTGTGTGTGTGTGTGTGTGTGTACTCACCTAGTTGAGGTTGCAGGGGTCGAGTCCAAGCTCCTGGCCCCGCCTCTTCACCGACCGCTACTAGGTCCTCTCTCCCCCTGCTCCATGAACTTTATCATAGATCGTCTTAAAACGATGTATAGTTCCTGCCTCCACTACATCGCTTGCCAGACTATTCTATTTCCTAACTACTCTATGACTGAAGAAATACTTAATAACATCCCTTTGACTCGTATGAGTCTTCAGCTTCCAATTGTGACCCCTTGTTTCTGTGTCCCATCTCTGGAACATCCTGTCTCTGTCCACCTTGTCTATTCCACGCAGTATTTTGTATGTCGTTATCATGTCTCCCCTGACCCTCCTGTCCTCCAGTGTTGTCAGACCGATTTCCTTAACCTTTCTTCATAGGACATTCCCCTTAGCTCTGGAACTAGTCTTGTTGCAAACCTTTGCACTTTCTCTAATTTCTTGACGTGTTTGACCAGGTGTGGGTTCCAAACTGGTGCTGCGTACTCCAGTATGGGCCTGACGTACACAGTGTATAAAGTCTTGAACGCTTCCTTGCTGAGGTACCGAAACGATATTCTGAGGTTTGCCAGGCGCCCATATGCCGCAGCAGTTATCTGGTTAATGTGTGCTTCTGGCGATGTACTCGGTATTATACTCACTCCTAGGTCTTTCTCCTTGAGTAAGGTTTGCAGCCTTTGGCCACCTAGCCTATACTCTGTCTGCAGTCTTCTTTGCCCTCCTCCGATCTTCATGACTTTGCATTTGGCGGGGTTAAATTCTAGGAGCCAGTTTCTGGACCACACATCCAGCCTGTCCAGGTCTCTTTGTAGACCTGTCTGGTCCACGTCTGATTTAATTCTCCTCATTAACTTCACGTCATCTCCAAACGGACATTTCTGAGTCTATCCCTTCCGTCATGTCGTTCACATATACCAAGAATAGCACTGGTCCCAGGACTGACCCCTGTGGGACCCCGCTCGTCACTGGCGCCCACTGTGATACCTCATCACGGACCATGACTCGCTGTTGCCTCCCTGTTAGGTATTCTCTGATCCATTGCAGTGTCCTTCCTGTTATACATGCTTGTTCCTCTAGCTTCTGTACTAATCTCTTGTGAGGAACTGTCGAGGGCCTTCTTGCAGTCCAAGAAAATGCAATCAACCTACCCCTCCCTCTCATTTCTTACTTCAGTTACCTTGTCATAAAACTCTAGTAGGTTTGTGACACAGGATTTGCCTTCCATGAATCCGTGCTGGTTGTCGTTTATAATCTTGTTCCTCTCCAGGTGCTCCACCGCTCTCCTCCTGATAATATTTTCCAAGACTTTGCGTACTATACATGTCAGTGACACTGGTCTATAATTTAGTGCTTCATTTCTGTCTCCCTTCTTAAAGATGGGGACTACATTTGCCTTCTTCCATACTTCAGGTAGTTGCCCAATTTCAAGGGAAGTGTTGAAGATTTTGGTTAGTGGCACAGGTAGTGTCCCTGCTCCCTCTCTAAGGACCCATAGTAGATGTTGTCCAGTCCCACCGCCTTTGAGGTATCAAGGTCACTTAGGAGCTTCTCCACCTCCTCCTCAGTTGTGTGTAATTCATCCAACACTTGTTGGTATATCCCTTGTTGCTGTACCCCACTGTTTTGTCTTCCCGTTGTCCCTTCAGCCTCCACTGTAAATACTTCCTGAAATCTCATGTTGAGCTCCTCACATACCTCCTGGTCGTTTCTTGTGAGCTCCCCATCTTCTTTCCTCAGCCTGATTACCTGGTCCTTGACCGTTGTCTTCCTCCTGATGTGGCTGTAGAGTAGTTTCGGGTCAGACTTGACTTTCGATGCTATGTCATTTTTATGCTGCCGCTGCACCTCCCTTCTTATCTGTGCACACTCGTTTCTGACTCGTCGACTAATCTCTTTATTCTCCTGAGTCCTTTGCCTTCTGTACTTTTTCCATTCTCTAGAGCACTTAGTTTTTGCCTCCCTGCACCTTCGGGTAAACCAAGGGCTCGTTCTGTCCTTCCTATTATTTGTGTTCCCTTGGGAACAAACCTTTTCTCTGACTCCTTGCATTTTGTTGTTACAAAGTCCGTCATTTCGTTTACTGATTTTCCTACCAACTCCTGTTCCCAATGAACCTCCTGCAGGAAGGTCCTCATTCCTGTGTAGTCTTCCCTTTTATAGTTTAGCTTTTCCCTTTCTACTCCTGTTACCCTTTCCACTTTTAGCTCCACGATGTATTCGAAGCATATAACTACGTGGTCACTAGCTCCATGGGGCCTTTCATGTGTGATGTGCTCAATGTCTGAGCTACTCAGGGTGAACACGAGGTCCAGTCGTGCTGGTTCATCCTCCCCTCTCTCTCTGGTAGTGTCCCTAACATGTTGGTGCATGAGATTTGCCAGCACCACATCCATCATCTTGGCTCTCCATGTTTCGGGACCCCCATGTGACTCCAGGTTTTCCCAATCAATCTCCCTGTGATTGAAGTCGCCCATGACCAGTAACTTTGCTCTACTTGAGTGGGCCCTTCTTGCCACCTCAGCTAGAGTGCCCACCATTGCTCTGTTGCACTCATCATATTCCTCTCTTGGCCTCCTGCAGTTCTGTGGTGGGTTATACATCACTGCAATGACTACCTTGTGTTCCCCTGACTGAACTTTACCTACTATGTAATCCATTTCTCCAGTCTCGTCCATACCTTCCATTTCTTGATAACCCCACCGGTTTTTTATTAGTAGTGCAACCCCTCCTTCCCCCCTGCTCCTTCTATCCTTCCTCAGGATCTGATATCCGGGTGGGAAGATTGCATCTGTTATTATCCCAGTGAGTTTTGTTTCTGTAACCGCTACGATGTATGTGTGTGTGTGTGTGTGTGTGTGTGTTTGTAGTAGAGGTAGTAATAGTGGGCCTACAGGGTGGGAGAGAGAGAGAGAGAGAGAGAGAGAGAGTCATTCATAATCGTACAGAAACTTCCAACAAGTGAGGAGAGGTACAAGCAACAAGTAACAATCATACGCAGTAGCAAAGAACAAGAACAAGCTGGGTGTGTGATGGGCAGTGTAAACAGCAGCCTACACCTCACTACATAAGTACAGGTACACTCTGGTTATCACCTGGTTATCAAGGTTGTGATAACAGCCAGGATTGAAAATATGTTGTACGTCCCGTCAATCTGGCTGTAGATACCGTGGAGGTGGAGGAGGAGGTGGAGGAGGAGGTGGTGGAGGAGGTGGTGGAGGAGGTGGTTGTGGAGGAGGTTGTGGAGGAGGTGGTGGAGGAGGTGGTTGTGGAGGAGGTTGTGGAGGAGGTGGTGGAGGAGGTGGTTGTGGAGGAGGTTGTGGAGGAGGTGGTTGTGGAGGAGGTTGTGGAGGAGGTGGTGGAGGAGGTGGTGGAGGAGGAGGGGAGGGGACACTTACACTGAGGACACTTACAATGAGGACACTTACACTGAGGACACCTACACTGAGGACACCTACACTGAGGACACATACACTGAGGTCACATACACTGAGGACACCTACACTGAGGACACCTACACTGAGGACACCTACACTGAGGACACCTACACTGAGGACACCTACACTCACGACACCTACACTCACGACACCTACACCCAGGACACCTACACTCAGGACACCTATTCTCACGACACCTACACTCACGACACCTACACTCACGACACCTACACTGAGGACACCTACACTCACGACACCTACACCCAGGACACCTACACTCACGACACCTACAGTCACGACACCTACACCCAGGACACCTACACTCAGGACACCTATTCTCACGACACCTACACTCAGGACACCTACACTCAGGACACCTACACCCAAGACACCTACACCCAGGACACCTACACTCAGGACACCTACACCCAGGACACCTACACTCAGGACACCTACACCCAGGACACCTACACTCAGGACACCTACACTCAGGACACCTACACCCAGAACACCTACACTCATGACACCTATACCCAGGACACTTACACTCAGGACACTTACACCGAGGACACCTACACTCAGGACACCTACACTCAGGACACCTACTCTCAGGACACCTATACCCAGGACACCTACACTCAGGACACCTACACCCAGGACACCTACACTCAGGACATCTACACCCAGGACACCTACACTCAGGACACCTACACCCAGGACACCTACACCCAGGACACAGTCATTTAGGTTGACACAGTCATGTAGGATGACACAGTCATGTAGGTTGACACAGTCATGTAGGTTGACACAGTTATGTAGGTTGACACAGTCATGTAGGTTGACACACAGTCATGTAGGTTGACACACAGTCATGTAGGTTGACACACAGTCATGTAGGTTGACACACTGTCATGTAGGTTGACACACAGTCATGTAGGTTGACACAGTCATGTAGGTTGACACACAGTCATGTAGGTTGACACACAGTCATGTAGGTTGACACAGTCATGTAGGTTGACAGTCATGTAGGTTGGCACAGTCATGTAGGTTGACACAGTCATGTAGGTTGACACACAGTCATGTAGGTTGACACACAGTCATGTAGGTTAGCACAGTCATGTAGTTTGACACAGTCATGTAGGTTGACACAGTCATGTAGGTTGACAGTCATGTAGGTTGGCACAGTCATGTAGGTTGACACAGTCATGTAGGTTGACACAGTCATGTAGGTTGACACAGTCATGTAGGTTGACACACAGTCATGTAGGTTGACACAGTCATGTAGGTTGACACAGTCATGTAGGTTGACACACAGTCATGTAGGTTGACACACAGTCATGTAGGTTGACACAGTCATGTAGGTTGACACACAGTCATGTAGGTTGACACACTCATGTAGGTTGACACAGTCATGTAGGTTGACACACAGTCATGTAGGTTGACACAGTCATGTAGGTTGACACAGTCATGTAGGTTGACACAGTTGTGTAGGTTGACACACAGTCATGTAGGTTGACACACAGTCATGTAGGTTGACACAGTCATGTAGGTTGACGCAGTCACGTAGGTTGACACACAGTCATGTAGGTTGACACACAGTCATGTAGGTTGACACACAGTCATGTAGGTTGACACACAGTCATGTAGGTTGACACAGTCATGTAGGTTGACCAGTCATGTAGGTTGACCCGTCATGTAGGTTGACCAG
Organism: Cherax quadricarinatus; assembly: GCF_038502225.1. Taxonomy (NCBI): domain Eukaryota; kingdom Metazoa; phylum Arthropoda; class Malacostraca; order Decapoda; family Parastacidae; genus Cherax; species Cherax quadricarinatus. The sequence continues at coordinate 381,108 of NW_027195072.1, forward strand.
CCATGTAGGTTGACCAGTCATGTAGGTTGACACAGTCATGTAGGTTGACACACAGTCATGTAGGTTGACACAGTCATGTAGGTTGACACACAGTCATGTAGGTTGACACACAGTCATGTAGGTTGACACAGTCATGTAGGTTGACACACAGTCATGTAGGTTGACACACAGTCATGTAGGTTGACACACAGTCATGTAGGTTGACACAGTCATGTAGGTTGACAGTCACAGTCATGTAGGTTGACACACAGTCATGTAGGTTGACACACAGTCATGTAGGTTGACACACAGTCATGTAGGTTGACACACAGTCATGTAGGTTGACACAGTCATGTAGGTTGACAGTCATGTAGGTTGGCACAGTCATGTAGGTTGACACACAGTCATGTAGGTTGACACACAGTCATGTAGGTTGACACACAGTCATGTAGGTTGACACACAGTCATGTAGGTTGACACACAGTCATGTAGGTTGACACAGTCATGTAGGTTGACACAGTCATGTAGGTTGACACAGTCATGTAGGTTGACACAGTCATGTAGGTTGACACAGTCATGTAGGTTGACACAGTCATGTAGGTTGACACAGTCATGTAGGTTGACACACAGTCATGTAGGTTGACACACAGTCATGTAGGTTGACACACAGTCATGTAGGTTGACACACAGTCATGTAGGTTGACACAGTCATGTAGGTTGACACAGTCATGTAGGTTGACACACAGTCATGTAGGTTGACACACAGTCATGTAGGTTGACACACAGTCATGTAGGTTGACACAGTCATGTAGGTTGACACAGTCATGTAGGTTGACACAGTCATGTAGGTTGACACACAGTCATGTAGGTTGACACAGTCATGTAGGTTGACACAGTCATGTAGGTTGACACAGTCATGTAGGTTGACACACACACAGTCATGTAGGTTGGCACAGTCATGTAGGTTGACACAGTCATGTAGGTTGACACAGTCATGTAGGTTGACACAGTCATGTAGGTTGACACAGTCATGTAGGTTGACACAGTCATGTAGGTTGACACAGTCATGTAGGTTGACACAGTCATGTAGGTTGACACAGTCATGTAGGTTGACACAGTCATGTAGGTTGACACAGTCATGTAGGTTGACACAGTCATGTAGGTTGACACACAGTCATGTAGGTTGACACACAGTCATGTAGGTTGACACAGTCATGTAGGTTGACACATAGTCATGTAGGTTGACACAGTCATGTAGGTTGACACAGTCATGTAGGTTGACACAGTCATGTAGGTTGACACACAGTCATGTAGGTTGACACAGTCATGTAGGTTGACACACAGTCATGTAGGTTGACACAGTCATGTAGGTTGACACACAGTCATGTAGGTTGACACAGTCATGTAGGTTGACACACAGTCATGTAGGTTGACACAGTCATGTAGGTTGACACAGTCATGTAGGTTGACACAGGTTGACACACAGTCATGTAGGTTGACACAGTCATGTAGGTTGACACAGTCATGTAGGTTGACACAGTCATGTAGGTTGACACAGTCATGTAGGTTGACACAGTCATGTAGGTTGACACAGTCATGTAGGTTGACACAGTCATGTAGGTTGACACACAGTCATGTAGGTTGACACAGTCATGTAGGTTGACACATGTAGGTTGACACAGTCATGTAGGTTGACACAGTCATGTAGGTTGACACACAGTCATGTAGGTTGACACAGTCATGTAGGTTGACACATAGTCATGTAGGTTGACACAGTCATGTAGGTTGACACAGTCATGTAGGTTGACACAGTTGTGTAGGTTGACACACAGTCATGTAGGTTGACACACAGTCATGTAGGTTGACACAGTCATGTAGGTTGACGCAGTCACGTAGGTTGACACACAGTCATGTAGGTTGACACACAGTCATGTAGGTTGACACACAGTCATGTAGGTTGACACACAGTCATGTAGGTTGGCACAGTCATGTAGGTTGGCACAGTCATGTAGGTTGACACAGTCATGTAGGTTGACACAGTCTTGTAGGTTGACACAGTCATGTAGGTTGACACAGTCATGTAGGTTGACACACAGTCATGTAGGTTGACACAGTCATGTAGGTTGACACACAGTCATGTAGGTTGACACACAGTCATGTAGGTTGACACACAGTCATGTAGGTTGACACAGTCATGTAGGTTGACACACAGTCATGTAGGTTGACACACAGTCATGTAGGTTGACACACAGTCATGTAGGTTGACACAGTCATGTAGGTTGACACACAGTCATGTAGGTTGACACAGTCATGTAGGTTGACACAGTCATGTAGGTTGACCAGTCATGTAGGTTGACACACAGTCATGTAGGTTGACACACAGTCATGTAGGTTGACACAGTCATGTAGGTTGACACACAGTCATGTAGGTTGACACAGTCATGTAGGTTGACACACAGTCATGTAGGTTGACACACAGTCATGTAGGTTGACACACAGTCATGTAGGTTGACACAGTCATGTAGGTTGACACAGTCATGTAGGTTGACACAGTCATGTAGGTTGACACAGAGTCATGTAGGTTGACACACAGTCATGTAGGTTGACACAGTCATGTAGGTTGACACAGTCATGTAGGTTGACACACAGTCATGTAGGTTGACACACAGTCATGTAGGTTGACACAGTCATGTAGGTTGACACAGTCATGTAGGTTGACACACATGTAGGTTGACACAGTCATGTAGGTTGACACAGTCATGTAGGTTGACACACAGTCATGTAGGTTGACACAGTCATGTAGGTTGACACACAGTCATGTAGGTTGACACAGTCATGTAGGTTGACACAGTCATGTAGGTTGACACACAGTCATGTAGGTTGACACACAGTCACACAGTCATGTAGGTTGACACAGTCATGTAGGTTGACACAGTCATGTAGGTTGACACAGTCATGTAGGTTGACACAGTCATGTAGGTTGACACACAGTCATGTAGGTTGACACACAGTCACAGTCATGTAGGTTGACACAGTCATGTAGGTTGACACAGTCATGTAGGTTGACACACACAGTCATGTAGGTTGACACAGTCATGTAGGTTGACACACAGTCATGTTGACACACAGTCATGTAGGTTGACACAGTCATGTAGGTTGACACAGTCATGTAGGTTGACACAGTCATGTAGGTTGACCAGTCATGTAGGTTGACACAGTCATGTTGGTTGACACAGTCATGTAGGTTGACACAGTCATGTAGGTTGACACAGTCATGTAGGTTCACAGTCATGTAGGTTGACACAGTCATGTAGGTTGACACAGTCATGTAGGTTGACACAGTCATGTAGGTTGACACAGTCATGTAGGTTGACACACAGTCATGTAGGTTGACACAGTCATGTAGGTTGACACAGTCATGTAGGTTGACACAGTCATGTAGGTTGACACAGTCATGTAGGTTGACACAGTCATGTAGGTTGACACACAGTCATGTAGGTTGACACAGTCATGTAGGTTGACACAGTCATGTAGGTTGACACAGTCATGTAGGTTGACACAGTCATGTAGGTTGACACACACAGTCATGTAGGTTGACACAGTCATGTAGGTTGACACAGTCATGTAGGTTGACACACAGTCATGTAGGTTGACACAGTCATGTAGGTTGACACAGTCATGTAGGTTGACACAGTCATGTAGGTTGACACAGTCATGTAGGTTGACACAGTCATGTAGGTTGACACAGTCATGTAGGTTGACACAGTCATGTAGGTTGACACAGTCATGTAGGTTGACACAGTCATGTAGGTTGACACAGTCATGTAGGTTGACACAGTCATGTAGGTTGACACAGTCATGTAGGTTGACACAGTCATGTAGGTTGACACAGTCATGTAGGTTGACACAGTCATGTAGGTTGACACACAGTCATGTAGGTTGACACAGTCATGTAGGTTGACACAGTCATGTAGGTTGACACAGTCATGTAGGTTGACACAGTCATGTAGGTTGACACAGTCATGTAGGTTGACACACAGTCATGTAGGTTGACACAGTCATGTAGGTTGACACAGTCATGTAGGTTGACACAGTCATGTAGGTTGACACAGTCATGTAGGTTGACACAGTCATGTAGGTTGACACAGTCATGTAGGTTGACACAGTCATGTAGGTTGACACAGTCATGTAGGTTGACACAGTCATGTAGGTTGACACAGTCATGTAGGTTGACACAGTCATGTAGGTTGACACAGTCATGTAGGTTGACACAGTCATGTAGGTTGACACAGTCATGTAGGTTGACACAGTCATGTAGGTTGACACAGTCATGTAGGTTGACACAGTCATGTAGGTTGACACAGTCATGTAGGTTGACACAGTCATGTAGGTTGACACAGTCATGTAGGTTGACACAGTCATGTAGGTTGACACAGTCATGTAGGTTGACACAGTCATGTAGGTTGACACAGTCATGTAGGTTGACACAGTCATGTAGGTTGACACACAGTCATGTAGGTTGACACAGTCATGTAGGTTGACACAGTCATGTAGGTTGACACAGTCATGTAGGTTGACACAGTCATGTAGGTTGACACAGTCATGTAGGTTGACACAGTCATGTAGGTTGACACAGTCATGTAGGTTGACACAGTCATGTAGGTTGACACAGTCATGTAGGTTGACACAGTCATGTAGGTTGACACAGTCATGTAGGTTGACACAGTCATGTAGGTTGACACAGTCATGTAGGTTGACACAGTCATGTAGGTTGACACAGTCATGTAGGTTGACACAGTCATGTAGGTTGACACACAGTCATGTAGGTTGACCAGTCATGTAGGCTGACACACAGTCATGTAGGTTGACCAGTCATGTAGGTTGACACAGTCATGTAGGTTGACACAGTCATGTAGGTTGACACAGTCATGTAGGTTGACACAGTCATGTAGGTTGACACAGTCATGTAGGTTGACACAGTCATGTAGGTTGACACAGTCATGTAGGTTGACACACAGTCATGTAGGTTGACACAGTCATGTAGGTTGACACAGTCATGTAGGTTGACACACAGTCATGTAGGTTGACACAGTCATGTAGGTTGACACAGTCATGTAGGTTGACACACAGTCATGTAGGTTGACACAGTCATGTAGGTTGACACAGTCATGTAGGTTGACACAGTCATGTAGGTTGACACAGTCATGTAGGTTGACACAGTCATGTAGGTTGACACACAGTCATGTAGGTTGACACAGTCATGTAGGTTGACACAGTCATGTAGGTTGACACAGTCATGTAGGTTGACACACAGTCATGTAGGTTGACACAGTCATGTAGGTTGACACACAGTCAGGTTGACACAGTAGGTTGACACAGTCATGTAGGTTGACACACAGTAATGGAGGTTGACACAGTCATGTAGGTTGACACAGTCATGTAGGTTGACACAGTCAGGTTGACACAGTCATGTAGGTTGACACAGTCATGTAGGTTGACACAGTCATGTAGGTTGACACAGTCATGTAGGTGACACAGTCATGTAGGTTGACACAGTCATGTAGGTTGACACAGTCATGTAGGTTGACACAGTCATGTAGGTTGACACAGTCATGTAGGTTGACACAGTCATGTAGGTTGACACAGTCATGTAGGTTGACACAGTCATGTAGGTTGACACAGTCATGTAGGTTAACACAGTCATGTAGGTTGACACAGTCATGTAGGTTGACACAGTCATGTAGGTTGACACACAGTCATGTAGGTTGACACAGTCATGTAGGTTAACAGTCATGTAGGTTGACACAGTCATGTAGGTTGACACACAGTCATGTAGGTTGACACACAGTCATGTAGGTTGACACAGTCATGTAGGTTGACACACAGTCATGTAGGTTGACACAGTCATGTAGGTTGACACAGTCATGTAGGTTGACACAGTCATGTAGGTTGACACAGTCATGTAGGTTGACACAGTCATGTAGGTTGACACACAGTCATGTAGGTTGACACAGTCATGTAGGTTGACACAGTCATGTAGGTTGACACAGTCATGTAGGTTGACACACAGTCATGTAGGTTGACACAGTCATGTAGGTTGACACAGTCATGTAGGTTGACACAGTCATGTAGGTTGACACAGTCATGTAGGTTGACACAGTCATGTAGGTTGGCACAGTCATGTAGGTTGACACACAGTCATGTAGGTTGACACACAGTCACAGTCATGTAGGTTGACACAGTCATGTAGGTTGACACACAGTCACGTAGGTTGACACAGTCATGTAGGTTGACACAGTCATGTCATGTAGGTTGACACAGTCATGTAGGTTGTAGGTTGGCACAGTCATGTAGGTTGACACAGTCATGTAGGTTGACACAGTCATGTAGGTTGACACAGTCATGTAGGTCAGTCATGTAGGTTGACACAGTCATGTAGGTTGACACAGTCATGTAGGTTGACACAGTCATGTACACAGTCATGTAGGTTGACAGTCATGTAGGTTGGCACAGTCATGTAGGTTGACACAGTCATGTAGGTTGACACAGTCATGTAGGTTGACACAGTCATGTAGGTTGACACAGTCATGTAGGTTGACACACAGTCATGTAGGTTGACACACAGTCATGTAGGTTGACAGTCATGTAGGTTGACACAGTCATGTAGGTTGACACAGTCATGTAGGTTGACACAGTCATGTAGGTTGACAGTCATGTAGGTTGACACAGTCATGTAGATTGACACGGTCATGTAGGTTGACACACAGTCATGTAGGTTGACACAGTCATGTAGGTTGACACAGTCATGTAGGTTGACACAGTCATGTAGGTTGACACAGTCATGTAGGTTGACACAGTCATGTAGGTTGACACAGTCATGTAGGTTGACACAGTCATGTAGGTTGACACAGTCATGTAGGTTAACACAGTCATGTAGGTTGACACAGTCATGTAGGTTGACACAGTCATGTAGGTTGACACAGTCATGTAGGTTGACACAGTCATGTAGGTTGACACAGTCATGTAGGTTGACACAGTCATGTAGGTTGACACAGTCATGTAGGTTAACACAGTCATGTAGGTTGACACAGTCATGTAGGTTGACACAGTCATGTAGGTTGACACACAGTCATGTAGGTTGACACAGTCATGTAGGTTGACACAGTCATGTAGGTTGACACACAGTCATGTAGGTTAACACAGTCATGTAGGTTGACACAGTCATGTAGGTTGACACAGTCATGTAGGTTGACACAGTCATGTAGGTTGACACAGTCATGTAGAGCAACACTTGTACGTTAAAAAATCTTAAATAAAACACAACGAAACACAAACACAAAATCTGCAGCAAACAAAATTTGTGAATAGTTAGTAATGTCACACTGAGTGTGACAGTCACACTGAGTGTGACAGGAGCCAGAGATGGTGAGGTAATGAGCGGGACGACTGACTCTGGTATGGTAGTCATGGTAGCCAACACTTGTCGTGACCTCAACACTTGTCGTGACCTCAACACTTGTCGTGACCTCAGCACCTGTCGTGACCTCAGCACCTGTCGTGACCTCAGTACCTGTCGTGACCTCAGCACCTGTCGTGACCTCGACACCTGTTGTGACCTAAACACTTGTCGTGACCTCAACACCTGCCGTGACCTCATCACCTGCCGTGACCTCAACACCTGTCGTGACCTCAGCACCTGTCGTGACCTCTACACCTTCTGTGACCTCAACACCTGTCGTGACCTCAGCACCTGTCGCGACCTCAACACCTATCGTGACCGTAAGGGGCAGCGGCAGTCAATTAGTATTAGTCAGGCGGTTAGAGCAAGACGGTAACAAGGTCAATGGGATGATCTGGACGGGAAAGAGCAGTGACAGCAGCTCCCTCAAGCACTAACTCTCCAGCCTTGTTGTCAGAACTCTCGTTAGTGTCAACACAAACCTGCTTCATGTGGTCCAGATGAGACTCTGTACACTGACCACTGTGTATTTCTCTAACTTCGTACCTGTTTACCACTTGTATGTCCAGTAACTCGATGAGGACCAACAAACTTTTGCTCAAACTTTGGCAAGGCAGATGAGGCTTGGTCTTAGAACGGACCTCGGGGGCGTTGACCCCCGAAACCCTTTCCAGGAGTACTCCAGGTATGCCATACTGGAAATGATTAAAACGACTCTCAAGATGACTTCAATCTGTTGATTTTGCGCAAGCATTCGTAGGAGGGGTCGTGGGCCCCTTAGTCCACACCTGCGCCGCCAGTGTGGAAACGTAGAGAGAGGGGGCTTAACCCCCCTTGATGTAGATAGATTTCTCTAGAGTTAATTCTGCTGTTGACTTTTGAAGTGATTCTTTTATACACTTAAGATACCTTGTGCTAGACTGGTGCGTGTTATACTTTGTGCTAGATCTACTGGTGTGTGTTATACCTTGTGCTAGACTGGTGCGTGTTATACCTTGTGCTAGACTGGTGTGTGTTATACCTTGTGCTAGACTGGTGCGTGTTATACCTTGTGCTAGACTGGTGTGTGTTATACCTTGTGCTAGACTGGTGCGTGTTATACCTTGTGCTAGACTGGTGTGTGTTATACCTTGTGCTAGACTGGTGCGTGTTATACCTTGTGCTAGACTGGTGTGTGTTATACCTTGTGCTAGACTGGTGCGTGTTATACCTTGTGCTAGACTGGTGCGTGTTATACCTTGTGCTAGACTGGTGCGTGTTATACCTTGTGCTAGACTGGTGTGTGTTATACCTTGTGCTAGACTGGTGCGTGTTATACCTTGTGCTAGACTGGTGTGTGTTATACCTTGTGCTAGACTGGTGCGTGTTATACCTTGTGCTAGACTGGTGCATGTTATACCTTGTGCTAGACTGGTGCGTGTTATACCTTGTGCTAGACTGGTGCGTGTTATACCT
>NW_027195072.1:392500-412500 GCF_038502225.1 Cherax quadricarinatus
CTGAGAAATGGAAGACAGCAAATGTAGTCCCCATATTTAAGAAAGGAAACAGAAACGAGGCACTAAACTACAGACCTGTATTTCTGACATGTATTGTGTGCAAAGTCATGGAGAAGATTATCAGGAGGAGAGTGGTCGAACACTTGGAAAAGAACAAGATTATAAATGAAAACCAGCATGGGTTCATGGAAGGCAAATCTTGTATCACAAACCTCCTGGAGTTTTATGACAAGGTAACAGAAGTAAGACACGAGAGAGAGGGGTGGGTAGATTGCGTTTTCCTAGACTGCAGGAAGGCCTTTGACACAGTTCCCCACAAGAGATTAGTGCAGAAGCTGGAAGATCAGGCGCATGTAAAAGGGAGGGCACTGCAATGGATAAGGGAATACCTGACACGGAGGCAGCAACGAGTCATGGTACGTGAAGAGGTATCACAGTGGGCGCCTGTTACGAGCGGGGTCCCACAGGGGTCAGTTCTAGGACCAGTGCTATTTTTGATATATGTGAACGACATGATGGAAGGAATAGACTCTGAAGTGTCCCTGTTCGCAGATGACGTGAAGTTGATGAGAAGAATTAAATCGGACGAGGATGAGGCAGGACTGCAAAGAGACCTGGAGAGGCTGGACATGTGGTCCAGTAACTGGCTTCTCGAATTCAATCCAGCCAAATGCAAAGTCATGAAGATTGGGGAGGGGCAAAGAAGACCGCAGACAGAGTATAGGCTAGGTGGACAAAGACTACAGACCTCACTCAGGGAGAAAGACCTTGGGGTGACCATAACACCGAGCACATCACCGGAGGCACACATCAACCAAATAACCGCTGCAGCATACGGGCGCCTGGCAAACCTGAGAATAGCGTTCAGATACCTTAATAAGGAATCGTTCAAGACACTGTACACTGTGTATGTTAGGCCCATACTGGAGTATGCAGCACCAGTCTGGAACCCACACCTGGTCAAGCACGTCAAGAAGTTAGAAAAAGTACAAAGGTTTGCAACAAGGCTAGTCCCAGAGCTCAAGGGAATGTCGTACGAGGAAAGGTTAAGGGAAATCGGACTGACGACACTGGAGGACAGAAGGGTCAGGGGAGACATGATAACGACATACAAGATACTGCGGGGAATAGACAAGGTGGACAGAGATAGGATGTTCCAGAGAGGGGACACAGGGACAAGGGGTCACAACTGGAAGCTGAAGACTCAGACGAGTCACAGGGACGTTAGGAAGTATTTCTTCAGTCATAGAGTTGTCAGCAAGTGGAATAGCCTAGCAAGTGAAGTAGTGGAGGCAGGAACCATACATAGTTTTAAGAAGAGGTATGACAAAGCTCAGGAAGCAGAGAGAGAGAGAGGACCCAGTAGCGATCAGTGAAGAGGCGGGGCCAGGAGCTGAGTGTCGACCCCTGCAACCACAATTAGGTGAGTACAATTAGGTGAGTACACACACACACACACACACACACACACACACACACACACACACACACACACACACACACACACACACACACACACACACACACACACAGGTTAAGGGAAATCAACCTGATGACACTGGAGGACAGGAGAGATGGGGGGACATGATAACGACGTACAAAATACTGAGAGGAATTGACAAGGTGGACAAAGACAGGATGTTCCAGAGATGGGACACAGCAACAAGGGGACTCAGTTGGAAGTTGAAGACACAGATGAATCACAGGGATGTTAGGAAGTATTTCTTCAGCCACAGAGTAGCCAGGAAGTGGAATAGTTTGGGAAGCTATGTAGTGGAGCAGGATCCATACATAGCTTTAAGCAGAGGTATGATAAAGCTTACGGTTCAGGGAGAGTGACCTAGTAGCGACCAGTGAAGAGGCGGGGCCAGGAGCTTGGAATCGACCCCTGCAACCTCAACTAGGTGAGTACAACTAGGTGAGTACACACACACACACACACACACACACACACACACACACACACACACACACACACACACACACACACACACAGAGAGCAACAAGAAAAACCAAGGGACAGGAGGAGGAAAATGCAAAGGAAGATTGGGCAGCAGAGCTCATAAAAAGGGATCATGAATGGGAAAAGAAACTAGAAGAACTTAGCATGAGAATGGAAGAGAGGATAGATATGGAAAGCAGGAAGTGGGAGGTGCATGTCAAAACAGCAGAAGCTAGGATACAGAGTTTAGAAGAGGAACTGAAAAATCTGAAACAGCATAAAGAACTAAAGAACATTTTGGGATTGACATCAGAGACTGCTACCTCAGCCACAAATAAGGGGACTGTAGGGAAAGAAGGGGCACAACTGCATGGAGATGCTCTATCAGAGGAGACTGTAGCAAATGAAAGAGCTAAGCTTTATGTGGAGGCCCTAACAGACAACAACAGAGCCCAAGGAAAGCCGAGAAGGGAAAATGACAGGCCACTGAGCCCAAGTACATTAGCCAGTGAAACTGATGAAAGGAAAGCTGCAGTGGAGGAAACCAAATTAAATGAGGGGATACACAGGGATATGCAGTGGGAGAATGAAAGGGTGAGGTCAGTCTTTGTGTATGGGCTCCAGGAAGTCGAAGGGGAAACATATGAAGCAAGAAAACAAGGGGAAAAAAAAGCAATTGAAAGCATCATGAAAGCAATAGGAGAAGACGATATGACCCAGCTGGAAAATTTTCGGAGAATAGGGGGGTTTGTAAAAAAAAGAACCCGGCCAGTGAGAGTGACCTTCAAGGCAGAAGCAACTCGGACCAGGATACTGCAGGAGAAAGCACGATTAAGGGACATGACGGCATACAGGAGGGTGTATCTCGACCGCGACAGAACACAAGAAGAAAGGAAGAAACTGAGAGAGATGGTACAAAGGCGAAAGGAGGAAAGAGAGGGGATGGAGAAGACAGACAGGAGATCCCAGACCCAGGAAGAAGATCTAATACAGCCTCCCTCACAACTTTCTATAGAAGCCTCCCAACCAGGTCAACCCCAGTGCAACCAAACACTCTAAATCAAAACACCCATGCCACATCCAATGCCCCCACCCACTACATTACAAACTTCACCCCCACAGCAACAACCCATAGTTCCTTACCAGGTCTCCCACTTCCCCAACCCCAATATACTTCCCAGACTACAGTCTTAGAAAAGAAGTTGAAGGTGTGGTATACAAATGCAGATGGAATAACAAACAAGTATGAGGAGTGGCACGAAAGAATCAAAGAGACATCCCCAGACATAATAGCACTCACAGAAACAAAACTCACCAGAATAATAACAGATTCAATCTTTCCATCCGGATATCAAATCTTCAGGAAAGACAGAGGGAGGAGAGGGGGAGGAGGAGTTGCACTGCTCATTAAAAACCAGTGGGGTTTTGAGAAAATGGAAGGAATGGATGGCATGGGCGAAAGGGACTACTTAGTAGGAACAATCCAGTCTGAGGGACATAAGGTGATAATTGCAGTAATGTACAACCCACCACAGAACTGCAGGAGGCCAAGAGAAGAATACGATGAGAGCAACAGAGCAATGATCAACACACTAGCCGAGGTGGCCAGGAGAGCACACATGGGGGGAGCAAAGTTACTAGTTATGGGTGATTTCAATCACAAGGAGATTGACTGGGAAAACCTGGAGCCCCATGGGGGTCCCGAAACATGGAGAGCCAAGATGATGGATGTGGTACTGGAGAACCTCATGCATCAACATGTTAGAGACACTACCAGAGAGAGAGGAGAGGATGAACCAGCAAGGTTGGACCTTGTATTCACCATGAGTAGTTCGGACATCGAGGGTATCATGTATGAAAGGCCCCTGGGAGCTAGTGATCATGTGGTTCTGTGCTTCGACTACATAGTTGAGCTCCAAGTGGAGAGAGTAGCAGGAATAGGCTGGGAAAAACCAAACTACAAAAGGGGGAACTACTCAGGCATGAGGAACTTCCTTCAAGACATTCAGTGGGAGAGGGAACTGACAGGAAAACCAGTACAAGAAATGATGGACTATGTAGCAACAAAATGCAAGGAGGCAGAGGAGAGGTTTGTTCCCAAGGGAAACAGAAATAATGGGAAGAACAGAACGAGTCCTTGGTTCACCCAAAGGTGTAGGGAGGCAAAAACTAGGTGTAATAGAGAATGGAAAAGGTACAGAAGACAGAGAACTCAGGAAAATAAAGAAATCAGCCGAAGAGCCAGAAACGAATATGCACAGATAAGAAGGGAGGCTCAGAGACAATATGAAAATGACATAGCATCAAAAGTAAAGACTGACCCGAAGCTGTTGTACAGCCACATCAGGAGGAAAACAACAGTCAAGGACCAGGTAATCAGACTGAGGAAGGGTGATGGGGAATTCACAAGAAACGACCGAGAGGTATGTCAGGAGCTCAACACAAGATTTAAAGAGGTATTTACAGTGGAAACCAGTAGGACTCCAAGAAATCAGAACAGGGGGGCACACCAGCAAGTGCTGGATGAGGTACATATAACCAAGGAGGAGGTGAAGAAGCTGCTATGCGAACTTGACACCTCAAAGGCGGTGGGACCAGACAACATCTCTCCATGGGTCCTTAAAGAGGGAGCAGAGATATTGTGTGAGCCATTAACAAAGATCTTCAACACATCATTTGAAACTGGGCAACTCCCTGAGGTATGGAAAATGGCAAATGTAGTCCCAATTTTTAAAAAGGGAGACAGACATGAGGCACTAAACTACAGACCTGTATCTCTAACGTGTATAGTATGCAAGGTCATGGAGAAGATCATCAGGAGGAGAGTGGTGGGGCACCTGGAAAGAAACAAGTGTATAATTGACAACCAGCACGGTTTCAGGGAAGGAAAATCCTGTGTCACAAACCTACTAGAGTTTTATGACAAGGTGACAGAAGTAAGACAAGAGAGAGAGGGGTGGATCGACTGCGTATTTTTGGACTGCAAGAAGGCTTTCGACACAGTTCCTCACAAGAGGTTACTGCAAAAGCTAGAGGACCAGGCACACATAACAGGAAAGGCACTGCAATGGATCAGAGAATATCTGACAGGGAGGAAACAACGAGTCATGGTACGCGACGAGGTGTCAGAGTGGGCGCCTGTGACAAGCGGGGTTCCACAGGGGTCAGTCCTAGGACCTGTGCTGTTCTTGGTATACGTGAACGACATAACGGAAGGGATAGACTCAGAAGTGTCCTTGTTTGCAGACGATGTGAAGTTAATGAGAAGAATCGAATCGGACGAGGATCAGGCAGGACTACAAAGAGATCTGGACAGGCTACAAGCCTGGTCCAGCAACTGGCTCCTAGAATTTAACCCTGCCAAATGCAAAGTCATGAAGATTGGGGAAGGGCAAAGAAGACCGCAGACACAATATAGTTTAGATGGCCAAAGACTGCAAACCTCACTAAAGGAAAAAGATCTGGGGGTGAGTATAACACCGAGCATATCTCCTGAGGCGCACATCAATCAGATAACTGCTGCAGCATACGGGCGCCTGGCAAACCTACGGATAGCGTTCCGATACCTCAGTAAGGATTCGTTTAAGACTCTGTACACCATCTACGTCAGGCCCATACTGGAGTATGCAGCACCAGTTTGGAATCCACACCTAGTCAAGCACGTCAAGAAATTAGAGAAAGTGCAAAGGTTTGCAACAAGACTAGTCCCAGAGCTACGGGGATTGTCCTATGAAGAAAGGTTGAGGGAAATCGGCCTGACGACACTGGAGGCCAGGAGGGTCAGGGGAGACATGATAACGACATATAAAATACTGCGCGGAATAGACGAGGTGGACAAAGACGGGATGTTCCAGAGATGGGACACAGACACAAGAGGTCACAATTGGAAGTTGAAGACTCAGATGAATCAAAGGGATGTTAGGAAGTATTTCTTCAGTCATAGAGTAGTCAGGCCATGGAATAGCCTAGAAAGTGATGTGGTGGAGGCAGGAACCATACATAGTTTTAAGGCGAGGTATGATAGAGCTCATGGGGCAGGGAGAGAGAGGACCTAGTAGCAATCAGCGAAGAGGCGGGGCCAGGAGCTGTGACTCGACCCCTGCAACCACAAATAGGTGAGTACAAATAGGTGAGTACACACACACACACACTACCTGAACGGGGTTCAGTGGGACAGAGAACTGGCAGGGAAGCCAGTTAATGAGATGATGGAATATGTAGCAACAAAATGCAAGGAGGCTGAGGAGAGGTTTGTACCCAAGGGTAACAGGATTAATGAAAAAGCCAGGATGAGCCCATGGTTTACCCAAAGGTGCAGGGAGGCAAAAACCAAGTGTGCTAGGGAATGGAAGAAATATAGAAGGCAAAGGACCCAGGAGAATAAGGAGAACAGTCGTAGAACCAGAAACGAATATGCACAGATAAGAAGGGAGGCCCAAAGACAATATGAAAATGACATAGCAGCGAAAGCCAAATCTGACCCGAAACTGTTGTACAGCCACATCAGGAGGAAAACAACAGTCAAGGACCAGGTAATCAGGCTAAGGAAGGAAGGAGGAGAGACAACAAGAAATGACCGTGAAGTATGTGAAGAACTCAACAAGAGATTCAAAGAAGTGTTCACAGAGGAGACAGAAGGGAATTCAGAAAGACGGAGAGGTGGGGCACACCACCAAGTGCAGGACACAGTGCACACCACCGAGGAAGAAGTGAAGAGGCTTCTGAGTGAGCTAGATACCTCAAAGGCAATGGGGCCAGATAACATCTCCCCATGGGTATTGAGAGAGGGAGCAGAGGCGCTATGTGTACCCCTAACAACAATATTCAATACATCTATCGAAACAGGGAGATTGCCTGAGGCATGGAAGACAGCAAATGTAGTCCCAATCTTTAAAAAAGGAGACAGACATGAAGCATTAAACTACAGACCAGTGTCACTGACATGTATAGTATGCAAAATCATGGAGAAGATTATCAGGAGAAGAGTGGTGGAACACCTAGAAAGGAATGATCTCATCAACAGCAGCCAACATGGTTTCAGGGTCGGGAAATCCTGTGTCACAAACCTACTGGAGTTCTATGACATGGTGACAGCAGTAAGACAAGAGAGAGAGGGGTGGGTGGATTGCATTTTCTTGGACTGCAAGAAGGCGTTTGACACAGTTCCACACAAGAGATTGGTGCAAAAACTGGAGGACCAAGCAGGGATAACAGGGAAGGCACTACAATGGATCAGGGAATACTTGTCAGGAAGACAGCAGCGAGTCATGGTACGTGGCGAGGTGTCAGAGTGGGCACCTGTGACCAGCGGGGTCCCGCAGGGGTCAGTCTTAGGACCAGTGCTGTTTCTGGTATTTGTGAACGACATGACGGAAGGAATAGACTCTGAGGTGTCCCTGTTTGCAGATGACGTGAAGTTGATGAGAAGAATACACTCGATCGAAGACCAGGCAGAACTACAAAGGGATCTGGACAGGCTGCAGACCTGGCCCAGCAATTGGCTCCTGGAGTTCAATCCCACCAAGTGCAAAGTCATGAAGATTGGGGAAGGGCAAAGAAGGCCGCAGACGGAGTACAGTCTAGGGGGTCAGAGACTACAAACCTCACTCAAGGAAAAAGATCTTGGGGTGAGTATAACACCAGGCACATCTCCTGAAGCGCACATCAACCAAATAACTGCTGCAGCATATGGGCGCCTAGCAAACCTCAGAACAGCATTCCGACATCTTAATAAGGAATCATTCAGGACCCTGTACACCGTGTATGTTAGGCCCATATTGGAGTATGCGGCACCAGTTTGGAACCCACACCTAGCCAAGCACGTGAAGAAACTAAAGAAAGTGCAAAGGTTTGCAACAAGACTTGTCCCAGAGCTAAGAGGTATGTCCTACGAGGAGAGGTTAAGGGAAATCAACCTGACGACACTGGAGGACAGGAGAGATAGGGGGGACATGATAACGACATACAAAATACTGAGAGGAATTGACAAGGTGGACAAAGACAGGATGTTCCAGAGATTGGACACAGTAACAAGGGGACACAGTTGGAAGCTGAAGACACAGATGAATCACAGGGATGTTAGGAAGTATTTCTTCAGCCACAGAGTAGTCAGTAAGTGGAATAGTTTGGGAAGCGATGTAGTGGAGGCAGGATCCATACATAGCTTTAAGCAGAGGTATGATAAAGCTCACGGCACAGGGAGAGTGACCTAGTAGCGATCAGTGAAGAGGCGGGGCCAGGAGCTCGGACTCGACCCCCGCAACCTCAACTAGGTGAGTACAACTAGGTGAGTACACACACACACACACACACACACATGCATGCACATACAACAGGCCTAGTGTCTAATCGACATGTGCCTAGGACCAAATGGTAACTAACACACACACACACACACACACACACACACACACACACACACACACACACACACACACACACACACACACACACACACACGATGTTCGTGACCTTGTAATAAACCTTGGAAGCTGGTCACCTACTCAACGTTCACTGGTAGTTAGGTCACATATATATATATATAAATGTGACACTGACGTACATGTGACACTGACGTACATGTGACACTGACGTACATGTAACACTGACGTACATGTGACACTGATACGTGTCACTGACATACATGTGACACTGAGGAGGCATCAGGCAAATTCATTACACAGCTTCAAGAGTAAACAGTGATGCAGAAGACGGGGCCAGGAGCTGAGTCTCGACTCCTGGAAACAGCTCTGCGAGTACACTCAAACCCGATCTCTCTCTCTCTCTCTCTCTCTCTCTCTCTCTCTCTCTCTCTCTCTCTCTCTTGTTTATGGCGTCCTTGAGGGAGAGGAGGTGAGGGGACGGGGAGGTAGAGGGAGGGGGAGGGAGGAATGGAGAGGTCAAGTTTATTAAAGGGAGTGTGATAAAGAAGTAGGGAGATGGAGGGAAGGAGGAGTGTGAGGGAGGAGAATAAGGAGGAAAATGAGGGAGAGAGGAGATATGGAGGGAAGAGAACAGAGGGAGGGAAGAGATGGAGGGACACAGACATCTATGGTACAGGATGGAAGGAGGAAATAGAAGGGAAGGTGAAGGGAGAGTAGAATGAGAGAACGAGGAGGAAGAGGAGGGAGGGAGAGGAGAGGGAGGGAGGGAGGGAATGAGAGAGGGAGGGAGGGAGGGAATGAGAGAGGGAGGGAGGGAGGGTGACCTGGTAGTGTCTTGGATCGCTGACTGCCCTGCACACCCCCCCTCCCTCCCTCATTTCCTCCCTCCTGTCCTCTCTCCCTCCCTTTCTCCTCCCTTTCCCCCATTTTCTCCTTCAGCCATTACCCACCCTTAATATCTCCCTCCCTCCCTCCGTCACTTTCCTCCCCTCCATTTACACCCACCACTGTAAGCCACTACCCCCTTTCCCCCCTGCCTCACACTGTGACTGTCGTGGTAGACAACACTCGTGACTGTCGTGGTAGCCGTGACGTGGTAGACAACTGTGACTGTCGTGGTAGACAACTGTGACCCAACTGTGACTGTCGTGGTAGACCCCCACTGTGACTGTCGTGGTAGACACCGTGACTGTCGTGGTAGACACCGTGACTGTCGTGGTAGACAACTGTCGTGGTAGACACCGTGACTGTCGTGGTAGACACGTGACTGTCTGGTAGACACTGTGACTGTCGTGGTAGACCACTGTCGTGGTAGACACCGTGACTGTCGTGGTAGACACCGTGACTGTCGTGGTAGACACTGTGACTGTCGTGGTAGACACTGTGACTGTCGTGGTAGACACCGTGACTGTCGTGGTAGACACCGTGACTGTCGTGGTAGACAACTGTGACTGTCGTGGTAGACAACTGTGACTGTCGTGGTAGACAACTGTGACTGTCGTGGTAGACACTGTGACTGTCGTGGTAGACACTGTGACTGTCGTGGTAGACACCGTGACTGTCGTGGTAGACACCGTGACTGTCGTGGTAGACACTGTGACTGTCGTGGTAGACACCGTGACTGTCGTGGTAGACACCGTGACTGTCGTGGTAGACACTGTGACTGTCGTGGTAGACACCGTGACTGTCGTGGTAGACACCGTGACTGTCGTGGTAGACACCGTGACTGTCGTGGTAGACACTGTGACTGTCGTGGTAGACACTGTGACTGTCGTGGTAGACACCGTGACTGTCGTGGTAGACACCGTGACTGTCGTGGTAGACAACTGTGACTGTCGTGGTAGACAACTGTGACTGTCGTGGTAGACAACTGTGACTGTCGTGGTAGACACTGTGACTGTCGTGGTAGACACTGTGACTGTCGTGGTAGACACTGTGACTGTCGTGGTAGACACTGTGACTGTCGTGGTAGACACTGTGACTGTCGTGGTAGACACTGTGACTGTCGTGGTAGACACTGGTAACTGTCGTGGTAGACACTGTGACTGTCGTGGTAGACACTGTGACTGTCGTGGTAGACACTGTGACTGTCGTGGTAGACACTGTGACTGTCGTGGTAGACACTGTGACTGTCGTGGTAGACAACTGTGACTGTCGTGGTAGACAACTGTGACTGTCGTGGTAGACACTGTGACTGTCGTGGTAGACACTGTGACTGTCGTGGTAGACAACTGTGACTGTCGTGGTAGACACTGTGACTGTCGTGGTAGACACTGTGACTGTCGTGGTAGACACTGTGACTGTCGTGGTAGACACTAGTGACTGTCGTGATAGACAATGTGATTGTCGTGGTAGACACTGTGACTGTCGTGGTAGACACTAGTGACTCGTGGTAGACACTGTGATTGTCGTGGTAGACACTAGTGACTGTCGTGGTAGACACTGTGATTGTCGTGGTAGACACTGTGACTGTCGTGGTAGACAATGTGATTGTCGTGGTAGACACTGTGACTGTCGTGGTAGACACTGTGATTGTCGTGGTAGACACTGTGACTGTCGTGGTAGACAACTGTGACTGTCGTGGTAGACACTGTGACTGTCGTGGTAGACAGTGTGAATGTCGTGGTACTGTGACGTGGTAGACACTGTGACTGTCGTGGTAGACACTGTGACTGTCGTGGTAGACACTGTGACTGTCGTGGTAGACACTGTGACTGTCGTGGTAGACACTGTGACTGTCGTGGTAGACACTGTGACTGTCGTGGTAGACAACTGTGACTGTCGTGGTAGATTGTCGTGGTAGACACTGTGACTGTCGTGGTAGACAACTGTCGTGGTAGATTGTCGTGGTAGACACTGTGACTGTCGTGGTAGACAATGTGATTGTCGTGGTAGACACTGTGACTGTCGTGGTAGACACTGTGACTGTCGTGGTAGACACTGTGACTGTCGTGGTAGACACTGTGACTGTCGTGGTAGACACTGTGACTGTCGTGGTAGACACTGTGATTGTCGTGGTATTTGACGTAAGTTATTGAAGTCAGAGGTTGTCACTCCCTCCTTCCCTATTTCCCTCCCTAGTTCCCTCCCTTCCTCCCTAGTTCCCTCCTTCCCTCCCTTCCTCTCTAGTTCCCTCCTTCCCTCCCTCCCTCTCTAGTTCCCTCCTTACCTCCCTCCCTCTCTAGTTCCCTCCTTCCCTCCCTTCCTCCCTAGTTTCCTCCTTCCCTCCCTCTCTCCTTGCCTCCCTCCCTAGTTCCCTCCCTCCCTCCCTAGTTCCCTCCCTTCCTCCCTAGTTCCCTCCTTCCCTCCCTTCCTCTCTAGTTCCCTCCTTCCCTCCCTCCCTCCCTAGTTCCCTCCTTCCCTCCCTCCCTCCCTAGTTCCCTCCTTCCCTCCCTTCCTCCCTCCTTCCCTCCCTCCCTCCCTCCCTCCCTCCCGTGCCAGCAGTACAACCAGTGTGCAGAATCTTCCAGAAGAGACCATATTGGAGAGTCTCTCACCCGAGTGGGGGATCAGTGCTAGTAGGGGGGAGGAAGAGGGGAACGGTGAGGAGGAGGGGAGGGACCGGGAGATGAGGGAGAGAGAGAGAGAGAGAGAGAGAGAGAGAGAGAGAGAGAGAGAGAGAGAGAGAGAGAGAGAGAGAGAGAGAGAGAGAGAGAGAGAGAGAGAGAGAGGACCAAGAGAGGGAGCAGCAAGGAAAAAGCAGTAGGAGAGGGATAGAGAGAGGGAGAAAAGAGGGGAGGTGGGAGAAGATATGAGGAGAGGTGGAGGGAGGGAGGGAGGGTAGTAGGGGGAGGGGAAGAAGGTAAGGGTGATTATGAGATGCAATGGAGGAGGTGGAGGTCCCTCCCTCACACATCCCTTCCCCTCCCCCTCGCCCTCCCCCTCGCCCTCCCCCTCCCCTTCCCCTTCCCCTTCCCCTTCCCCTTCCTACCTTGCCTTGAAACTGTTTGTTTACAATGTTGATCTCGATAATTTACTGATATTCAATAATAATTGATGGTAACTGATGATAATTGATGGTAACTGATGATAATTGATGGTAACTGATGATAATTGATGGTAACTGATGATAATTGATGGTAACTGATGATAACTGATAATGATGGTAATTCATGGTAGCTGATGATACTTGATAATTAATGAAAATTGATGATAATTGTTGATAATTGATGATAACTGATGACAATTGATGGTAAATTATGATAACTGATGATGCTTGAGTTATGACACTTAAAGACTTCCATAGTTACCACACAGAGGCTTCCAGAGGCTTCCAGAGCTGATACTTGGAGGCTTCCAGATCTGACATTCTGAGACTTCCAGAGCTGACACTCTGAGGCTTCCAGATCTGACACTCTGAGGCTTCCAGATCTGACACTCTGAGGCTTCCAGAGCTGACACTCTGAGGCTTCCAGAGCTGACACTCTGAGGCTTCCAGATCTGACACTCTGAGGCTTTCAGAGCTGATACTCAGAGGCTTCCAGATCTGACACTCTGAAGCTACCAGAGCTGACACTCTGATTCTTCCATAGCTGACACTCTGAAGCTTCCAGAGCTGACACTCTGATTCTTCCAGAGCTGACACTCTGAGGTTTCCAGAGCTGACACTCTGATTCTTCCAGAGCTGACACTCTGAGGCTTCCAGAGCTGACACTCTGAGGCTTCCAAAGCTGACACTCAGAGGCTTCCAGTGAACCAAGAACTGATATTTCCAGGTGTTTAAAACAAACCCTTCAATGCTGTTACTAAATGGCATGTAAATAATGACAAGTCAGACGTGGTGGTGGTACTAGTGGTAGTAGTGATGGTAGTAGTGGTGGTGGTAGTGGTGGTGGTAGTAGTGGTGGTACTAGTGGTGGTAGTAGTGGTGGTACTAGTGGTAGTGGTGGTAGTAGTGGTGGTACTAGTGGTGGTGGTAGTAGTGGTGGTACTAGTGGTGGTGGTAGTAGTGGTGGTACTAGTGGTGGTGGTAGTAGTGGTGGTGGTACTAGTGGTAGTGGTGGTAGTAGTGGTACTAGTGGTGGTGGTAGTAGTGGCACTGGTGGTATAGTGGTGGTAGTAGTGGTAGTATTAGTAGTGGTGGTGATAGTGGTAGTAGTGGTAAGTAAGATTATTCTGGTATACACAAATACAGTTACATTGAATATCATACATAGCAGCATATATGTAGAGAACCTAGGTGGTGGTAGTAGTGGTAGTAGTAGTAGTTGTGGTGGTAGTGGTGGTTGTAGTGGTGGTAATGGTGGTGGTAGTGGTGGTGGTAGTAGTGGTACATAACACTGTGTGGACTCCACAGCACGTCATGTGATCCTGGCACTTTGCCCCTCCCCATCCCCCCCTTTTCCTCCTCCTCCCCCCTCAACCCTCCCCCTCCCTCTCCTCCCTTACTCCCCCTCCCACTACACAACGTACCCAACTTTGTTAAATAGCTGAACGTATATCTCTCAGCGTATATCTCAGCGTATATCTCTCTGCGTATATCTCTCAGCGTATATCTCAGCGTATATCTCTCAGCGTATATCTCAGCGTATATCTCTCAGCGTATATCTCAGCGTATATCTCTCAGCGTATATCTCTCAGCGTAAATCTCTCAGCGTAAATCTCTCAGTGTATATCTCTGTGTATATCTCTGTAAATCTCTCAGTATATATCTTTCGGTGTATATCTCACAGTATGTATATGTCAGGGTATATCTCTCAGTATATATTTCTCTGTGTATATCTCTCAGTATATTGGTTTCAGACCGGGCCGCGGGGGCGTTGACCCCTGAAACCCTCTCCAGGTATACTCCAGGTATATATCTCTTATTATATATCTCTTAGCGTATCTCAGTGTATATCTTTCTGTATATATCTCTCTCCATGTGTATATTTGTGTATATCAGTGTATATCGCTGTGTATATGACCTATAGATACTCGCCTGAGATGCTGTATGTGGTTGTAGTGGTCGTTTCACAGCTCCTGGTCCCGGCTCTTCGCTGGTCGCATTAGACATGTCCTTTAGCTCCGGGACTAGTTTTATTGCAGACTCTGCATTTTCTTCAGTTTCCTGACATGCTCGACCAGGTGTTGGTTCCATACTGGTGCTGCGTACTCCAGTACGGGCATGACGTATGACGTCTACAGTGTCGTGAATGACTCCTTGAATAAGTTGCTGAAAGTTAGTCTTAGATTTGTCAGGCGCGCGTTTGTTGCAGCAGTTATTGTGTTTATGTGCGCCTCAGGTGATGTGCTCGGTGTACTGCACTCCCTGAGGTCTTTCTCCTTGCGTGAGGTTTGCAGGTTGTGCTCCACGAGCCTCTACTACGTCTGTGGTATTTTTTGCCTATCCCCAGTCTTCATAACTTTGCACTTGCTGGGGTTAAATTCTAGAAGCCACTTGTCGGACTATTCCTGAAGTCGGTCAGGGTCCATCTGTAGTGTTTCCTGGTCCTCACTTGTTTGTATTCTCATTTGAAAACTGCGATGCCTCTTACTCTGTCTATTCCCTCATGTCGTTCACGTATACAGGAAACAGTACAAGTCTTAGTACCGATCCTTGTGGAACAAGACTGAAAAATACTTTTAACCTTAGGTAAAAGGATACAAGTGAAACTAATGTGACGTTTTATTGTGGCAACGTTTCGCTCTGGAGAGCGAAACGTTGCAACAATAAAATGTCACATTATTTGCACTTGTGTCCTTTTAACTAACATATTGTCGATAATTCTACCAACATTAATACTTTTAACCTTTTCTCAACGAATAATGATGGTCTGATACTGAATATATAAAGGTATTGTAGAGATTATGTTCAGATCGCAGCCTTATCGAAGTTCAGACCTTATCGAAGTTCAGACCTTATCGAAGTTCAGACCTTATCGAAGTTCAGACCTGCATGCACACGGGGACTGAATAACAAAATTCAAACAGTCACGAGGCTATTTTCCCAAAATTCAACTTTAATAAAAAGAACATCATTTACGATCAAATAAATCGTGTCCATAACCTTAGAAATCTTAAATAACATGGATCTAAATCAATGTCTTGCAAGAATTAACTCTGTTTTACTAGAAGTTTGCCACCAAGGGACAAGGAGAGAAGATGTAAGCTAGAAAGACAGAGATACTCCCTTTACAGGCGAAGAAGGAGAATTATAGAACTCTTCAAGGGTGCTAGACTGTCTGAAATATGGAAGGAAGCACTCGCTAGAAAACCAGAAGATACTGAACTCGAGGTGATTGAATCATACAGTCTAGAGGGACCTGTTTCCTTGGACTTCATTCTCTTTTCTGAAACATTGCAAGCCCCTGATGATGCTTCATTGCAACACGAAAGGCCTAGAACTATCATTCAACTCCCCAATATGTGTAAATTACCTAGAATAACCCCACAAAGTCAAAGTGACTTATTTCCACTGGGGCCCACAACTGTGTGGACGCTATCACAGAGGTCGCTCTCATATTCTCTGTCCCTTACGTCACAATCACTCAGGGTGAACACAAAATCCAGCTGTGCTGGTTCATCCTCTCTCTCTCTCTCTCTCTCTCTCTCTCTCTCTCTCTCTCTCTCTCTCTCTCTCTCTCTCTCTCTCTCTCTCTCTCTCTCTCTCTCTCTCTCTCTCTCTCTTTATGGTTGTGTCCCTGACATGTTGATGCGTAACCTACCTTACTACCGCCTCCAGCATCTCAGTGCTCCACCTTAATAGTCCCCCGTTATGGCTCTAGCTTCTCCCAGTCTGTTACCTTGTGGTTTAAGTCTCCCTTGATCAGAGGCTTTGCACCGTATGATTCATACACTCTTTTGCTCGCTTCTGTTATTGTATCCACCGTCGCTCTGTTGTTCTCGGCGTACCTTTGTATATCTCAAAGTATATCTAGGTATATTTCCGTATACATACACAAAAAACGTTGATGCTCATCTTTGAAGTGCACAGAATAATGTTCTATTTTTGCCTGCTAACCAAGTGTTAGTGTACCTGCTACACTATTAGTGTACCTGCTACACTGTTAGTGTACCTGCTACACTGTTAGTGTACCTGCTACACTATTAGTGTACCTGCTACACTGTTAGTGTACCTGCTACACTGTTAGTGTACCTGCTACACTATTAGTATACCTGCTACACTGTTAGTGTACCTGCTACACTGTTAGTGTACCTGCTACACTGTTAGTGTACCTGCTACACTGTTAGTGTACCTGCTACACTGTTAGTGTACCTGCTACACTATTAGTATACCTGCTACACTGTTAGTGTACCTGCTACACTGTTAGTGTACCTGCTACACTGTTAGTGTACCTGCTACACTGTTAGTGTACCTGCTACACTGTTAGTGTACCTGCTACACTATTAGTGTACCTGCTACACTGTTAGTGTACCTGCTACACTGTTAGTGTACCTGCTACACTGTTAGTGTACCTGCTACACTGTTAGTGTACCTGCTACACTGTTAGTGTACCTGCTACACTATTAGTGTACCTGCTACACTATTAGTATACCTGCTACACTGTTAGTGTACCTGCTACACTGTTAGTGTACCTGCTACACTGTTAGTGTACCTGCTACACTGTTAGTGTACCTGCTACACTGTTAGTGTACCTGCTATACTGTTAGTGTACCTGCTACACTGTTAGTGTACCTGCTACACTATTCGTGTACCTGCTACACTGTTAGTGTACCTGCTACACTGTTAGTGTACCTGCTACACTGTTAGTGTACCTGCTATACTGTTAGTGTACCTGCTACACTGTTAGTGTACCTGCTACACTGTTAGTGTACCTGCTACACTGTTAGTGTACCTGCTACACTGTTAGTGTACCTGCTACACTGTTAGTGTACCTGCTACACTGTTAGTGTACCTGCTACACTGTTAGTGTACCTGCTACACTGTTAGTGTACCTGCTACACTATTAGTGTACCTGCTACACTGTTAGTATACCTGCTACACTGTTAGTGTACCTGCTACACTGTTAGTGTGCAACACTGTACCTACACTGTTAGTGTACCTGCTACACTGTTAGTGTACCTGCTATACTGTTAGTGTACCTGCTACACTGTTAGTGTACCTGCTACACTGTTAGTGTACCTGCTACACTGTTAGTGTACCTGCTACACTGTTAGTGTACCTGCTACACTGTTAGTGTACCTGCTACACTGTTAGTGTACCTGCTACACTGTTAGTGTACCTGCTACACTGTTAGTGTACCTGCTACACTGTTAGTGTACCTGCTACACTGTTAGTGTACCTGCTACACTGTTAGTGTACCTGCTACACTGTTAGTGTACCTGCTACACTGTTAGTGTACCTGCTACACTGTTAGTGTACCTGCTACACTGTTAGTGTACCTGCTACACTGTTAGTGTACCTGCTACACTGTTAGTGTACCTGCTACACTGTTAGTGTACCTGCTATACTGTTAGTGTACCTGCTACACTGTTAGTGTACCTGCTACACTGTTAGTGTACCTGCTACACTGTTAGTGTACCTGCTACACTGTTAGTGTACCTGCTACACTGTTAGTGTACCTGCTATACTGTTAGTGTACCTGCTACACTGTTAGTGTACCTGCTACACTGTTAGTGTACCTGCTACACTGTTAGTGTACCTGCTACACTGTTAGTGTACCTGCTACACTGTTAGTGTACCTGCTACACTGTTAGTGTACCTGCTACACTGTTAGTATACCTGCTACACTGTTAGTGTACCTGCTACACTGTTAGTGTACCTGCTACACTGTTAGTGTACCTGCTACACTGTTAGTGTACCTGCTACACTGTTAGTGTACCTGCTACACTGTTAGTGTACCTGCTACACTGTTAGTGTACCTGCTACACTGTTAGTGTACCTGCTACACTGTTAGTGTACCTGCTACACTGTTAGTGTACCTGCTACACTGTTAGTGTACCTGCTACACTGTTAGTGTACCTGCTATACTGTTAGTGTACCTGCTACACTGTTAGTGTACCTGCTACACTGTTAGTGTACCTGCTACACTGTTAGTGTACCTGCTACACTGTTAGTGTACCTGCTACACTGTTAGTGTACCTGCTACACTGTTAGTGTACCTGCTACACTGTTAGTGTACCTGCTACACTGTTAGTGTACCTGCTAGTGTACCTGCTACACTGTTAGTGTACCTGCTATACTGTTAGTGTACCTGCTACACTGTTAGTGTACCTGCTACACTGTTAGTGTACCTGCTACACTGTTAGTGTACCTGCTATACTGTTAGTGTACCTGCTACACTGTTAGTGTACCTGCTACACTGTTAGTGTACCTGCTACACTGTTAGTGTACCTGCTACACTGTTAGTGTACCTGCTACACTGTTAGTGTACCTGCTACACTGTTAGTGTACCTGCTACACTGTTAGTGTACCTGCTACACTGTTAGTGTACCTGCTACACTGTTAGTGTACCTGCTATACTGTTAGTGTACCTGCTACACTGTTAGTGTACCTGCTACACTGTTAGTGTACCTGCTATACTGTTAGTGTACCTGCTACACTGTTAGTGTACCTGCTATACTGTTAGTGTACCTGCTACACTGTTAGTGTACCTGCTACACTGTTAGTGTACCTGCTATACTGTTAGTGTACCTGCTACACTGTTAGTGTACCTGCTACACTGTTAGTGTACCTGCTACACTGTTAGTGTACCTGCTACACTGTTAGTATACCTGCTACACTGTTAGTGTACCTGCTACACTGTTAGTGTACCTGCTACACTGTTAGTGTACCTGCTACACTGTTAGTGTACCTGCTACACTGTTAGTGTACCTGCTACACTGTTAGTGTACCTGCTACACTGTTAGTGTACCTGCTACACTGTTAGTGTACCTGCTACACTGTTAGTGTACCTGCTACACTGTTAGTGTACCTGCTACACTGTTAGTGTACCTGCTACACTGTTAGTGTACCTGCTATACTGTTAGTGTACCTGCTACACTGTTAGTGTACCTGCTACACTGTTAGTGTACCTGCTACACTGTTAGTGTACCTGCTATACTGTTAGTGTACCTGCTACACTGTTAGTGTACCTGCTATACTGTTAGTGTACCTGCTACACTGTTAGTGTACCTGCTACACTGTTAGTGTACCTGCTACACTGTTAGTGTACCTGCTACACTGTTAGTGTACCTGCTATACTGTTAGTGTACCTGCTACACTGTTAGTGTACCTGCTACACTGTTAGTGTACCTGCTACACTGTTAGTGTACCTGCTATACTGTTAGTGTACCTGCTACACTGTTAGTGTACCTGCTACACTGTTAGTGTACCTGCTATACTGTTAGTGTACCTGCTACACTGTTAGTGTACCTGCTACACTGTTAGTGTACCTGCTACACTGTTAGTGTACCTGCTATACTGTTAGTGTACCTGCTACACTGTTAGTGTACCTGCTACACTGTTAGTGTACCTGCTACACTGTTAGTGTACCTGCTATACTGTTAGTGTACCTGCTACACTGTTAGTGTACCTGCTACACTGTTAGTGTACCTGCTACACTGTTAGTGTACCTGCTATACTGTTAGTGTACCTGCTACACTGTTAGTGTACCTGCTACACTGTTAGTGTACCTGCTACACTGTTAGTGTACCTGCTACACTGTTAGTGTACCTGCTATACTGTTAGTGTACCTGCTATACTGTTAGTGTACCTGCTATACTGTTAGTGTACCTGCTATACTGTTAGTGTA